>NW_028270317.1:0-289757 GCF_037043375.1 Chiloscyllium plagiosum | reverse complement strand
CCCCGCTCTCTGACCCCCTCTCTCTGTCCCCTCTCTCTCTCCCCCGCTCTCTGACCCCCTCTCTGTCACCCTCTCTCTGTCCCCTTCTCTCTCTGTCCTCCTCTCTCTCTGCCCCCCTCTCTCTCTGTGCCCCCCTCCCTCTGTCCCCCTCTCTCTCTGCCCCGCTCTCTCTCTGTCCTCCTCTCTCTCTGTCCCCCTCTCTCTCTGTCCCCCTCTCTCTGTCGCCTCTTTCTGCCCCCTCTCTCTCTGACCCCCTCCATCTCCCCCGCTCTCTGTCCCCCTCTCTCTGTCGCCTCTTTCTGCCCCCTCTCTCTCTGACCCCCTCCATCTCCCCCGCTCTCTGTCCCCCTCTCTCAGTCGCCCTCTCTCTGACGCCTACTCTCTCACACCCGCCTCTCCCTGTACCACCTCACTGTCCCCCTCTCTCTCTGTCACCCCTCTCTCTGTCGCCGTCTCTCTGTCCCCATCTCTCTCTGTCCCCCACTCTCTCTGTCCCTCTCTCTCTGTCCCCTCTCTCTCTCCCCCGATCTCTGACCCCCTCTCTGTTGCCCTCTCGTTGCCCCCGCTCTCTCTGCCCCCCCCCCCCCCGACCCCTCTCTCTGTCCCCCTCTCTTTCTCTGTTCCACTCTCTCTATTCCCCTCTCTCTGTCCACCCCACTCTGTCCGCCCTCACTCTGGCACCCTCTCTCTGTCGCCCTCTCTCTATCCCCCTCTCTCTGTCCCCCCTCTCTCTGTCCCGCTCTCTGACCCCCTCTCTGTCGCCCTCTCTCTCTGCCCCCTCTCTCTCTGCCCCCTTCTCTCTGCCCCCTCTCTCTTTGCCCCCCTCTCTCTGACCCCCGTCCCCCTCTCCCTGTCCCCCTCTCTCTCTGTTCCTCTCTCACTGTTCCCCTCGCTCTGTCCCCCTCTCTCTGCCCCCTCTCTCTCTCCCCTGCTCTTTGACCCCCTCACTGTCCCCCTCTCTCTCTGCCCCCTCTCTCGCTGCCCCCTCTCTCTATCCCCCTCTCGCAGTCCCCTCTCTCTACCACTCTCTGACCACCTCTCTGTCACTCCCTCTCTCTGCCCCCTCTCTCTGTCCCCCTCTCTCTGTCCCCTCTCTCTCTCCCCCGCCCTCTGACCCCCTCTCTGTCGCCCTCTCTCTGCCCCCTATCTCTCTGCCCCCCTCTCTGTCCCCCCTCTCTCTGTCCCCCTCTCTCTGTCCCCTCTCTCTCTCCCCGCTCTCTGACCCCCTCTCTCTGTCCCCTCTCTCTCTCCCCCGCTCTCTGAACCCCTCTCTGTCACCCTCTCTCTGTCCCCAATCTCTCTGCCCCCCTCTCTTTGTCCCCCCTCTCTCTGTCCCCCCTCTCTCTGTCCCCCCTTTTCTCTGACCCCTTCTCTCTCTGTCCTGCTCTGTCTCTGTCCCCCTGTCTCTGTCTCCTATTTCTGCCCCCCTCTCTCTGTCCCCCCTCTCTGTCCCCCCTCTCTCTGACCCCTTCTCTCTCTGTCCCCCTCTCTCTGTCTCCTCTTCCTGTCCCCCTCTCTCTCTGTTACGCTCTCTCTGTCGCCGTCTCTCTGTCCCCCTCTCTCTCTGTCCCCTCTCTCTCTATGTCCCCCACTCTCTTTTCCCCCTCTCTCTCTGCCCCCCTGTCTCTGGCTTCCTATCACTTTGGCCCCCTCTCTCTCTGGCTCCCTCTCTCTGTCGCCCTCTCTCTGACCCCCTCTCTCTTTGACCCCCTCTCTGTCCCCCGCTCTCTGTCCCCCTCTCTCAGTCGCCCTCTCTCTGACCCCCACTCTCTCACACCCGCCTCTCCCTGCTACACCTCACTGTCCCCCCCCCCTCTCTCTGTCGCCCCTCTCTCTGTCGCCGTCTCTCTGTTCCCCCTCTCTCTGTCCGCCTCTCTCTCTGTCGCCCTCTCTCTGTCCCCTCTCTCTCTCCCCCGCTGTCTGACCCCCTCTCTGTTGCCCTCTCTCTGCCCCCACTCTCTCTGCCCCCCCGATCCCTCTCTCTGTCTCCCTCTCTCTCTCTCTGTCTCCCTCTCTCTCTGTCTCCCTCTCTCTGCCCCCCCTCTCTGTCACCGTCTCTCTATCCCCCCTCTCTCTGTTCCCCCTTTCTCTGTCCCCCCTCTCTCTGTCACCCCCTCTGCCCCCCCTCTCTCTGCCCCTCTCCCTCTCTGTCCCCCTCTCTCTCTGCCCCTTCTCTCTCCGTCCCCCCCTGTCTCTGTCTCCTCTCTCTCTATCTCCCCCACTCTCTGTTTCCCCTCTCTCTCTGCCCCTCTCTCTCTTCCCCCCTGTCTCTGGCCTCCTCTCCCTTTGCCCCCCCCCTCTCTCTGGCCCCCTCTCTCTCTGTCCTCCTATCTGCCCCCTCTCTCTGTCGCCTCTTTCTGCCCCCCTCTCTCTCTGTCCCCCTCTCCCTCTGCCCCCTCTCTCCCCCGCTGTCTGTCCCCCTCTCTCTGTTGCCCTCTCTCTGACCACCACTGTCTCACACCCGCCTCTCCATGTACCACCTCACTGTCCCCTCTCTCTGTCGCCCCTCTCTCTGTCGCCATCTCTCTGACCACCCCTCTCTGCCCCCTCTCTCTCTCTGCCCACTCTCTCTCCCTGCCCCTTCTCTCTCTGTCCCCCCCTCTGTCCCCATCTCTCGGTCCCCTCTCTCTCCCCCGCTCTCTGATCCCCTCTCTGTCACCCTCTCTCTGCCCCCTCTCTCTCTGCCCCCCTCTCTGTTCCCCCTCTCTCTCTCTGTCCCCCCCTCTCTCTCTATACCCCACTCTCTCCATCCCCCCACTCTCTGTCCCCCTCTCTCTGACCCCCTCTCTCCCTCACACTGTACCCCTCTCTCTGTCTCCCTCTGTCCCCTCTCTCTGTCACCGTCTCTCTATCCCCCTTCTCTCTGTCCCACCTTTCTCTGTTCCCCCTCTCTATGCCCCCCTCTCTCTCTGTCCCCACCCTCTCTGTCGCCCCCTCTCTCTGACCCCTTCTTTCTCTGTCCTCCTCTGTCTCTGTCCCCCTCTCTCTGTCTCCTCTTTCTGCCCCCTTCTCTCTCTGTCCCCCCTCTCTCTCTGACCCCCTCTCTCTCTGACACCCTCTATCTTCCCCACTCTCTGTCCCCCTCTTTCTCTGTCACCCTCTCTCTGTCGCCGTCTCTCTGTCCCCCTCTCTCTCTGTCCGCGCTCACTCTGTCCCCCTCTATCTGTCCCCTCTCTCTCCCCCGCTCTCTGCCCCCTCTCTGTTGCTCTCTCTGCCCCCGCTCTCTCTGCTCCCCCGACCTCTCTCTCTCTGTTCCCCTCTCTCTGTCCCCCTCTCTCTGTCCCCCTCACTCCTGTCCCCCTCGCTCTGTCCTCTCTCTCTCTCCCCCGCTCTTTGACCCCCTCTCTGTCCCCCTCTCTCTATCCCCCTCTCACTGCCCCCCTTTCTCTCCCGCTCTCTCTGCCCCCCTCTCCATCCCCCCACTCTCTGTCCCCCCACTCTCTGACCCCCTCTCTCTCCCCCACTCTGTACCCCTCTCTCTGTCCCCTTCTCTCTCTGTCCTCCTCTCTCTGTCCTTCCTCTCTCTTTCTCCCCTCTCTCTCTCTCTGGCCCCCTCTCTCTCTGACCCCCTCTCTGTCCCCGTCTCTCTGTCGCTCGCTCTCAGTCGCCCTCTCTCTGACCCCCACTCTCTCACACCCGCCTCTCCCTGTACCACCTCACTGTCCCCCTCTCTCGCTGTCGCCCCTCTCTCTGTCACGGTCTCTCTGTCCCCCCCTCTCTCTGTCCCCCCCTCTCTCTGTCCCCCTCTCTCTCTGTCCCTCTCTCTCTGTCCCCTCTCTCTCTCCCCCGCTCTCTGACCCCCTCTCTGTTGCCCTCTCTCTGCCCCCACTCTCTCTGCCCTGCCGACCCCTCTCTCTGTCCCCCTCTCTCTCTGTCCCTCTCTCTCTCTGTCTCCCTCTCTCTGCCCCCCTCTCTCTGTCACCGTCTCTCTATCCCCCTCTCTCTGTTCCCCCTTTGTCTGTCCCCCTCTCTCTGTCCCCCCCTCTTCCTCCTCTCTCTCTGCCCCCCTCTCTCTCTCTGTCCCCCTCTCTCTCTGTCCCCCTCTCTCTCTGCCCCTCTCTCTCTGATCCCCGCTCTCTCTCTGCCCCTTTGTCTCTCTCGGTACCCTCTCTTTCTGTCCCCCCCTCTCTCTGTACCCTCTCTCTCTGTCCCCCTCTCTCTCTGTACCCTCTCTCGCTGTCTCCCACTCTCTCTGTCCCCCTCTCTCTGTTCAACCACTCTCTGTCACCCTTTCTCTGACCCCCCTCTCTCTGTCCCACTCTCTCTGTCCCCTCTCTCTCTATCCCCTCCTCTCTCTCTGTTCCCTCTCTCTCTATCCCCTCTCTCTCTGTCTCCCTCTCTCTCTGTCTCCCTCTCTCTGTCTACCTCTCTCTCTGTCTCCCCCACTCTGTCCCCCTCTCTCTGTCGCCCCCTTTCTCTGTCCCCCTCACTCTCTGTCCCCCTCTCTCTGCCCCCCTCTATCTACCTCACTCTCTGTCCTCCACTCTCTGTCCCCCTCTGTCTGTCGCCCTCTCTCTGACCCCCTCTCTCTCCCAACCGCCTCTCTCTCTCCCCCGCTCTCTGCCCCCTCTCTCTGTCGCTCTCTTTCTGTCCCCCTCCTTCTTACCCTGTCTCTCTCCCACCTGCCTCTCCCTCTGCCCCGCTCTCTGCCCCCTCTTTCTGTCGCCCTCTCTCTGTCCCCCTCTGTCTCCTACCCGCCTCTCTCTATCCCCCCTTTTTGTCCCCCCTCTCTCTCTCTGTACCCCTCTCTCTGTTCCCTCTCTCTGTGACCCCCTCTCTCTCCCACCCGCCTCTCTCCCTGTCCCCCTCTCTCTGGCCCCCTCTGTGTCACTCTCTCTCTGCCCCCTTCTCTCTGCCCCCCTCTCTGTCCCCTCTCTCTCTGTCCCCCTCTCTCTCTCTCTCTGTCCCCCACTCTCTCCATCCCCCCACTCTCTCCATCCCCCCACTCTCTGTCCCCCTCTCTCCCTCCACTCTGTACCCCTCTCTATCCCCCAATCTCTATTCCCTCTCTCTGTCCCGTCTATCTCCCCCTCTCTCTGTCCTCCTCTCTCTGTATCCCTCTCTCTGTCCCCTGTCTCTCTCCCCCACTCTCTGACCCCCTCTCTGTTACCCTCTCTCTGCCCCCTTCTCTCTGCCCCCTCTCTGTCCCCCTCCTTCTCTGTCCCCCACTCTCTCCATCCCCACACTCTGTCCCCCTCTCTCTGACCCCCTCTCTCACCCCACTCTGTACCCCTCTCTGTCCCCCACTCTCTGTCCCCCTCTCTCTGTCCCCCTCTCTCTGACCCCTCTATCTCCCCCACACTCTGTGCCCCTCTCTCTGTCGTCTCTTTCTGCCCCTCTCTCTCTGCCCCCCTCTATCTCCCCCACTCTCTGACCCCCACTCTCTCCCACCCACCTCTCTCTGTACCCCCCACTGTCCCCCTCTCTCTCTGTCACCCCTCTCTTTCTGTCCCCCTCTCTCACTGTCCCCTCTCTCTGCCCCCTCTCTCTCTGTCCCCCTGTCACTGCCCCCTCTGTCTCTGCCCCCTCTCTCTGTCCCCCACTCTCTCCATCCCCCCACTCTCTGTCCCCCTCTCTCTCTGTCCCTCTCTCTCTGTCCCCTCTCTCTCTCCCCCGCTCTCTGACCCCCTCTCTGTTGCCCTCTCTCTGCCCCCACACTCTCTGCCCTGCCGACCCCTCTCTCTGTCCCCCTCTCTCTCTGTCCCTCTCTCTCTCTGTCTCCCTCTCTCTGCCCCCCTCTCTCTGTCACCGTCTCTCTATCCCCCTCTCTCTGTTCCCCCTTTGTCTGTCCCCCTCTCTCTGTCCCCCCCCTCTTCCCCCTCTCTCTCTGCCCCCTCTCTCTCTCTGTCCCCCTCTCTCTCTGTCCCCCTCTCTCTCTGCCCCTCTCTCTCTGATCGCCGCTCTCTCTCTGCCCCTTTGTCTCTCTCGGTACCCTCTCTTTCTGTCCCCCCCTCTCTCTGTACCCTCTCTCTCTCTGTCCCACTCTCTCTGTCCCCTCTCTCTCTATCCCCTCCTCTCTCTCTGTTCCCTCTCTCTCTATCCCCTCTCTCTCTGTCTCCCTCTCTCTCTGTCTCCCCCACTCTGTCCCCCTCTCTCTGTCGCCCCCTTTCTCTGTCCCCCTCACTCTCTGTCCCCCTCTCTCTGCCCCCCTCTATCTACCTCACTCTCTGTCCTCCACTCTCTGTCCCCCTCTGTCTGTCGCCCTCTCTCTGACCCCCTCTCTCTCCCAACCGCCTCTCTCTCTCCCCCGCTCTCTGCCCCCTCTCTCTGTCGCCCTCTTTCTGTCCCCCTCCTTCTGACCCTGTCTCTCTCCCACCTGCCTCTCCCTCTGCCCCGCTCTCTGCCCCCTCTTTCTGTCGCCCTCTCTCTGTCCCCCTCTGTCTCCTACCCTCCTCTCTCTATCCCCCCTTTTTGTCCCCCTCTCTCTCTCTCTGTACCCCTCTCTCTGTTCCCTCTCTCTGTGACCCCCTCTCTCTCCCACCCGCCTCTCTCCCTGTCCCCCTCTCTCTGGCCCCCTCTGTGTCACTCTCTCTCTGCCCCCTTCTCTCTGCCCCCCTCTCTGTCCCCTCTCTCTCTGTCCCCCTCTCTCTCTCTCTGTCCCCCACTCTCTCCATCCCCCCACTCTCTGTCCCCCTCTCTCCCTCCACTCTGTACCCCTCTCTATCCCCCACTCTCTATCCCCTCTCTCTGTCCCGTCTATCTCCCCCTCTCTCTGTCCTCCTCTCTCTGTATCCCTCTCTCTGTCCCCTGTCTCTCTCCCCCACTCTCTGACCCCCTCTCTGTTACCCTCTCTCTGCCCCCTTCTCTCTGCCCACTCTCTGTCCCCCTCCTTCTCTGTCCCCCACTCTCTCCATCCCCACACTCTGTCCCCCTCTCTCTGACCCCCTCTCTCACCCCACTCTGTACCCCTCTCTGTCCCCCACTCTCTGTCCCCCTCTCTCTGTCCCCCTCTCTCTGACCCCTCTATCTCTCCCACACTCTGTGCCCCTCTCTCTGTCGTCTCTTTCTGCCCCCCTCTCTCTCTCCCCCTCTATCTCCCCCACTCTCTGACCCCCACTCTCTCCCACCCACCTCTCTCTGTACCCCCCACTGTCCCCCTCTCTCTCTGTCACCCCTCTCTTTCTGGCCCCCTCTCTCACTGTCCCCTCTCTCTCTGCCCCCTCTCTCTCTGTCCCCCTCTCTCACTGTCCCCTCTCTCTCTGCCCCCTCTCTCTCTGTCCCCCTGTCACTGCCCCCTCTGTCTCTGCCCCCTCTCTCTGTCCCCCACTCTCTCCATCCCCCCACTCTCTGTCCCCCTCTCTCCCTCCACTCTGTACCCCTCTCTATCCCCCACTCTCTATCCCCACTCTCTGTCCCGTCTATCTCCCCCTCTCTCTGTCCTCCTCTCTCTGTATCCCTCTCTCTGTCCCCTGTCTCTCTCCCCCACTCTCTGACCCCCTCTCTGTTACCCTCTCTCTGCCCCCTTCTCTCTGCCCCCTCTCTGTCCCCCTCCTTCTCTGTCCCCCACTCTCTCCATCCCCACACTCTGTCCCCCTCTCTCTGACCCCCTCTCTCACCCCACTCTGTACCCCTCTCTGTCCCCCACTCTCTGTCCCCCTCTCTCTGTCCCCCTCTCTCTGACCCCTCTATCTCCCCCACACTCTGTGCCCCTCTCTCTGTCGTCTCTTTCTGCCCCTCTCTCTCTGCCCCCCTCTATCTCCCCCACTCTCTGACCCCCACTCTCTCCCACCCACCTCTCTCTGTATCCCCCACTGTCCCCCTCTCTCTCTCTGTCACCCCTCTCTTTCTGTCCCCCTCTCTCACTGTCCCCTCTCTCTCTGCCCCCTCTCTCTCTGTCCCCCTGTCACTGCCCCCTCTGTCTCTGCCCCCTCTCTCTGTCCCCCTCTCTCTGTCCCCCTCTCTCTGTCCCCTCTCTCTCTCCCCCCACTGTCTGACCCCCTCTCTGTCGCCCTCTCTCTGCCCCCTCTCTCTGTCCCCCTCTCTCTCTCCCACTCTGTATCCCCCTCTTTGTCCCCCTCTCTCTCTGTACCCCTCTCTCTGTTCCCTCTCTCTCTGACCCCCTCTCTCTCCCACCCGCCTCTCTCTCTGTCCGCCTCTCTCTCTGTCCCCCTCTCTCTGTCCCCCTCTCTCTGTTCCCCTTTATCTCTGGCCCCGTCTGTGTCAGCCTCTCTCTGCCCCCTTCTCTCTGCCCCCCGCTCTGTCCCCCTCTCTCTGTCCCCCACTCTCTATCCCCTCTCTCTGTCCCGTCTATCTCCCCCGCTCTCTGACCCCCTCTCTGTTACCCTCTCTCTGCTCCCTTCTCTCTGCCCCCCTCTCTGTCCCCCTCTCTCTCTCTGTCCCCCTCTCTCTCCATCCCCACACTCTCTGTCCCCCTCTCTCTGACCCCCTCTCTACCCCCCCCCCACTCTGTACCCCTCTCTGTCCCCCACTCTCTGTCCCCCTCTCTCTGTCCCCCTCTCTCTGTCCCCTCTATCTCCCCCCTCTCTGTCCCCCTCTCTCTGACCCCTCTATCTCCACCACACTCTGTGCCCCTCTCTCTGTCACCTCTTTCTGCCCCCCTCTCTCTCTGACCCCCTCTATCTCCCCCACTCTCTGACCCCCTCTCTGTTACCCTCTCTCTGCCCCCTTCTCTCTGCCCCCCTCTCTGTCCCCCTCTCTCTCTGTCCCCCACTCTCTCCATCCCCACACTCTCTGTCCCCCACTCTCTGACCCCCACTCTCCCCCCCACTCTGTACCCCTCTCTGTCCCCCACTCTCTGTCCCCCTCTCTCTGTCCCCCTCTCTCTGTCCCCTCTATTTCCCCCATCTCTGTCCCCCTCTCTCTGACCCCTCTATCTCCACCACATTCTGTGCCCCTCTCTCTGTCAGCTCTTTCTGCCCCCCTCTCTCTCTGCCGCCCTCTCTCTCTGACCCCCTCTATCTCCCCCACTCTCTTACCCCCACTCTCTCCCACCCACCTCTCTCTGTACTCCCTCACTGTCCCCCTCTCCCACTGTCACCCCTCTCTTTCTGTCCCCCTCTCTCACTGTCTCTCCCTCTCTGTCCCCCTCTTTCTCTGTCCCCCTCTCTCTCTGCCCCCCTCTCTCTCTGCCTCCTCTCTCTCTGTCCCCCTCTCTCTGCCCCCTCTGTCTCTGCCTCCTCTCTCTCTGTCCCCCTCTCTCTGTCCCGTCTATCTCTCCCCCGCTCTCTGCCCCCCTCTGTCGCCCTCTCCCTGCTCCCTCTCTCTCTGTCCCCCCTCTCTCTCTATCCTCCACTCTCTCCATCCACCACTCTCTGTCCCCCTCTCTCTGACCCCCCTCTCTCCCCCCCACTCTGTACCCCTCTCTCTGTCCCCCTCTATATCCCCCTCTCTCTGTACTCCTCTCTCTGTCGCCCTCTCTCTGCCCCTTCACCCTCCCACCCGCCTCTCTCTTTCCCCCCTCTCACTGACCCCCTCTCTCTCTGTCCCCCTCTCTCTGTCCCCCTCTGTCTGTCCCCCTCTCTCTCTGTCCCCCTCAATCTTCCCCACACTCTGCCCCCCTCTCTCTCTGCCCTCCTCTCTCTCTGTCCCCCTCTCTCTCTGTACCCCTCTCACTGTCCCACTCTGTCGCCATCTCTCTGTCCCCCTCTCTCTCTGGCCCCCCCCTCTCTCTGATCCCCTCTCTCCCTGACCCCCCTCTATCTCCCCCCCTCTCTGTCCCCCTCTCTCTCTGTCCCCCCTCTCTCTCTGACCCCCTCTCTCCCTGACCCCACTCTATCTCCCCCACTCTCGGTGTCCCTCTCTCTGTCCCCCTCTCTCTTACATCCTCTATCTCCCCCCACTCTCTGTGCCCCTCTCTCTGTCGCCCTCTCTATCTCTCCCCTTTCTCTGTCCCCCCTCTCTCTGTCCCCTTCTCTCTGACCCCTCTCTCACTATATCCTCCCCTATTTCTCTCTCTCCCTCCCTCACCTTATCTCTCCCTTCCCTCTCTCTCTCCCTCTGTCTCTCCCTGCTCCTTTGCTCTCTCTCCATCTTCTCCCACTCTCGATGGCCCTACCTTGGTCTCTCTCTCTCCCCGTTTCTCTCTGACTCAATCTCTCTCCCTCCTGTCCTGCCCTTCCTCTCTCTCTGACACACTCTGTCTCCCTGGTCCTTCCCTCTCCCTCGAACCCAGAGACTGGGTGTTGGTGGTGCGGTTGCGTGTGGGGGGGTGGGGGTGAGATGATCGAGAGATGTGGGAAGTGGGAGGTGGGGAAATTGGGGTAGAGACGGAATTGCGGGAGGGAGACAGAGATGTCAGGAGAGAGAGAGAGTGAGGGTGAGGGGGAGAGAGAAGAATGGAGGCAGGTGGAGAAACTCATGTTGGGGTGTGAGAGAGAGAGGGGCAGAGTGAGGCAGAAAGAATAGTGGAGGCAGGTGGAGAAACCGGGGTTGGGGGGGGGGGGTGTCTGAGAGGGGACCAGAGAGAGTGAAAGGGAGAGGTGGTGAGAGAGAGAGACAGTGTGCAGAGAGAGAGAGAGAGGGAGAGAATTGAGGAGGAAGAGTGGGGGAGAGGAAATGGGGAGGTCAGGTTGGAGTAGGGGGGTGGGGACAGAGGGAGGTAAACCCAGCTCCTGAGCTCAGGGCGCGGTGCCCTCCCCTTCCCTGAGGACCAGGACTTGGGGCTGAGTCTGTCTCTCTCCAGCTCAGCTTCTCCAGCACAAAGACACACAACAACATCGCTCACTCTGCTGCTCGGCACGCTTTAATCAACATTTTTATTGGTTACAAATGGAAGTGATGGATACAGTCAGTGGGATGGTGCCTTTTCTCACTGGGCCCTGAGTTGTGAGAAACATTGAAATGTTTCCCTGTAACCCCCCTGTGGGATAAGGATGGACAAACCAGCGCTACCCTCAGTCTGTTACCATAGCGACAGGCTGCTCCATCGCTGAAACACTGAACTGAAATGAGAAAATTCCGGATGGATTGATTAATGAGGGAATTTGATGGATGGATGGATCTGGGTGAAGGGATATTTCAGCACATTCTTCAGCTGCTGCCTGAACTTAGTCTGGGTCACGGCATAAATCGCGGTGTTTGTGCAGCAACTGAGGAGCTGCAGCATGAAGCCCAATTCCTGCACAAAGGGATGGAGATACACAGACCGATACCCAATCACCACATCCGTCTCCATATAGAAAACAGCATTAACATTGACCATAACAGGATGATATTGGCCGAGATCACAAACAGTAAAATGATGGATTTTTTTCGGTTTCTCATTTCAGTGTCAGACTGAGCGTCCCCATTGGTGTGAGCGCGGAGTCTCCTGCGGGCTCTGCTGGTCACTACAATGTGTCTGACGGTGAGAACATTGAGCAGCAGAACCAGGAGAAATGGGACACCCGGGGTTAGAATGTGGTGGAGGGACTCGATTGTGACCCAGACAATGGAGGATCGAACAGCGGCTGTTACATCACAAAACCAGGGATTGTTCCCCAGCCAATACCGAGCCTTGAGCATAAAATACCAGGAAATGTCCTTTAAACAGCTCAGCACAGTCACTGCTCCCAGAACCACAGCCGCCGTCTTCTCACTGCAATATTTACTGTTCAGCTTCGGGCAACAAATGGCCACAAACCGATCAAAGGTGAAAGTGACGGTGAACCAGACAGAGCAGTCAGTGGCTGCATAAAGCAGGACGGCGTGGATATTACACACCGGGACGGAGTCCTTCAGGAAATAAAACTGTTCCCGATAAACAATGGGAATGTGTCTCAGGATCAGGTCGAGGATAATGACCAGGAGATCCGCCGCTGCCATGGCCCCCAGGTAACGTCTGACACATGGAGATAATCCACAATCTTTATAAAGCAGGACGTAGATGGTCACTACGTTAACTGTGAGGAAGGAAAACAAACGCATTATCCATCAGCCTGGAGGCAAAGGGACCCGTTTGATCGGGGACCCAGTGAGATTTTCAAATGTGTCCCTGTATTCAGGGATTTATTAAAATAATTGGAGCTGGAATAACAAATGGGAAGGTCGGAATTACTGACAAAAATGTGACATAAACCACAAGAAACCCTCCCTCCCCAAACACACAGAGACACATCCATAAGGACAGATGGTTTCCAGAACATTCCCACACACTCGATCACTCGAGAGCAGACACAGGTCACTCCTTCCCAGTTCCTAATACGGAGGGTATCCTGAAGGATTCTGTCCCAGTTCCCTGAAGACAAACAGAGTTTGGGAATTTCTCTATTTTGGTCTAAATTGTGGTCGATCCTGTGTCGTGGAGAAATGTAAACGCAGGGAAAACGTATTCACCCCTTTAACTGCCTGAGGGGCCTTCGGAACAGTGTCTCCTTCTCCCTGGAACGGGATCTCTTCCCTCGGGATCTGATCGTTTGTTCAATTCACTGACGTCCGGCCATTCTCAAACAATGTCAGGGACAGAACGTTCCGGGGAATGGCAGTTATAGAATGTTGGGGACAGAACGTTCCGGGGAATGACGGTCAGTTATAGAATGTCAGGGACAGAACGTTCCGGGGAATGTCAGTTATAGAATGTCGGGGACAGAACGTTCCGGGGAATGTCAGTTACAGAATGTCAGGGACAGAACGTTCCGGGGAATGTCAGATATAGAATGTCAGGGACAGAATGTTACGGGGAATGTCAGTTAAAGAATGTTTGGGACAGAACGTTCCGGGGAATGTCAGATATAGAATGTCAGGGACAGAACGTTCCGGGGAATGTCAGATATGGAATGTTGGGGACAGAACGTTCCGGGGAATGTCAGTTATAGAATGTCAGGGACAGAACGTTCCGGGGAATGTCAGTTATAGAATGTTGGGGACAGAACGTTCCGGGGAATGTCAGTTATTGAATGTCGGGGACAGAACGTTCCGGGGAATGGCAGTTAGAGAATGTCGGGGACAGAACGTTCCGGGGAATGTCAGTTACAGAATGTCGGGGACAGAACGTTCCGGGGAATGTCAGTTATAGAATGTTGGGAACAGAACGTTCCGGGGAATGTCAGTTATAGAATGTCAGGGACAGAACGTTCCGGGGAATGTCAGTTATAGAATGTCGGGGACAGAACGTTCCGGGGAATGTCAGATATAGAATGTTGGGGACAGAACGTTCCGGGGAATGTCAGTTACAGAATGTCGGGGACAGAACGTTCCGGGGAATGTCAGTTATAGAATGTTGGGAACAGAACGTTCCGGGGAATGGCAGTTATAGAATGTCAGGGACAGAACGTTCCGGGGAATGTCAGTTATAGAATGTCAGGGACAGAACGTTCCGGGGAATGTCAGTTATAGAATGTTGGGAACAGAACGTTCCGGGGAATGTCAGTTACAGAATGTCAGGGACAGAACGTTCCGGGGAATGTCAGTTATTGAATGTCGGGGACAGAACGTTCCGGGGAATGTCAGTTATAGAATGTCGGGGACAGGACGTTCCGGGGAATGTCAGTTACAGAATGTCAGGGACAGAACGTTCCGGGGAATGTCAGTTATTGAATGTCGGGGACAGAACGTTCCGGGGAATGTCAGTTATAGAATGTCAGGGACAGAACGTTCTGGGGAATGTCGGTTATTGAATGTCAGGGACAGAACGTTCCGGGGAATGTCAGTTATAGAATGTCGGGGACAGAACGTTCCGGGGAATGTCAGATATAGAATGTTGGGGACAGAACGTTCCGGGGAATGACGGTCAGTTATAGAATGTCAGGGACAGAACGTTCCGGGGATTGTCAGTTATTGAATGTCGGGGACAGAACGTTCCGGGGAATGTCAGTTATAGAATGTCAGGGACAGAACATTCCGGGGAATGTCAGTTATTGAATGTCAGGGACAGAACGTTCCGGGGAATGTCAGTTATAGAATGTTGGGGACAGAACGTTCCGGGGAATGACGGTCAGTTATAGAATGTCAGGGACAGAACGTTCCGGGGAATGTCAGTTATTGAATGTCGGGGACAGAACGTTCCGGGGAATGTCAGTTATAGAATGTCAGGGACAGAACGTTCCGGGGAATGTCAGTTATTGAATGTCAGGGACAGAACGTTCCGGGGAATGTCAGTTATTGAATGTCGGGGACAGAACGTTCCGGGGAATGTCAGTTACAGAATGTCAGGGACAGAACGTTCCGGGGAATGTCAGTTATTGAATGTCGGGGACAGAACGTTCCGGGGAATGTCAGTTATTGAATGTCGGGGACAGAACGTTCCGGGGAATGTCAGTTACAGAATGTCAGGGACAGAACGTTCCGGGGAATGTCAGTTATTGAATGTTTGGGACAGAACGTTCCGGGGAACTCTTTGACCTGTCCATCACCTTTCCTCCTACCCACCCCACCAACATGATTACTGTGCCTGGACACACTGTAACATTAATGGGGTGAGAGACGGAGGGTCGAATCACAGGGATGGGAACTAAAGGCATTGCCGGATCAGCTGAAATGGTTAGATATACCACATTCTCAATCCACCGCCCAGACCCCATAAAGCCAGAGGGTACTGCTCAGTACAACCCAGCAATCTGTCCAGAGTGGAGCACTGCACAGATCAGATCAGGGCATTGATCTATAATCCCAGACCACTTATCTGTCCAGCGCGGTGAGAAGTGCAGACCACAGCAGTGCATTGATCTATAAACCCAGATTAGATATCTGTCCAACACGCGGAGCTGTGCAAACCACAGCAGTGTATTCATCTATAACCCCGTAGTAGATATCTGTCCAACACGGGGAGTTGTGCAGACCACAGCAGTGCATTGATCTATAACCCCGGATTAGATATCTGTCCAACACGGGGAGTTGTGCAGACCACAGCAGTGCATTGATCTATAAACCTCAACCAGATAGTCTGACCAACACAGTGACCTGTACAGTGGTCACCCGTGAATTAATCTGTAAACCAGGAGCAGTTACCCTCCCAACAAGTAGGACTGTGTACACCACCCCAGTGCATTGCTCAGTAACACTGTGTTAGATCACTGCCCAGCGTGGGGAATCTTGCAACCCATGCTGGAAGTGACAGGATGTGCAGCTCCCATCCATTTACAACTCCATCTCTCCATTGTGCCCTGACAAGGGGATGCTGTGGGCGTGAACATCCCTGCCACAGAAATATAGAGATGGAGGGGGAATCAGTTTAAACAATAACAAATGGGAGGGGTATGGAAAATAGACAGAGAGGGGGAGACTGAGAGACAGTGTTATGGAAGGATGTGTTCCCAAGTTTCAGAATGCAGAAATGAAAACATTTTAACAGCATCCTGTAACATAAGTGTTTCCAGGAATTGTAGGTGAACATGATATTGGTGGGAGTTCAGGTGATGCAGAGTTTTAGATGAGTATTTGTTCTGCAGCTTTGTATCTGGGTGTAGGGTCAACAGAGTCTTTGGCTCATTGAGCTAAATCTAACAACAATTTGTCTCAGTGCTATTTCCATTGACTGTGACGGAGGGATCATCTACACTAGGCCGAACTAGTTTCCTGGTGCTATCTTATCGAACTCACCTCATTAACCACCCACCCCACGGTGTCCCTCTCATTCAATACCAGCCCGATTCTCCCACCCAATATGGCTGGAGGTACTCACCAATGCCCGGGTGTCCCTCGGTATTCCATGATCCATGACACTGGCACCATCTTTAAAAGGCCACTGAGCACAAGTTTGAGCTTTCTCTGTTAGGAGCTGCCATGCACAGCTTACCCCGGTTTGTCGACAGGAGCACTGAGGTCCTGGTGAATTGGCTAGTACAGAGGGGGACCATTCTCTTCCCAGAGTGGGCCATACCACCAGACCCACCGAGCATGGTCTGAGCTCACACCCAGCTCAGTGCAGTATCTGCGGTCTGAAGAAATGTTCAGCAATACAGGACAAGCATCAATAACCTTCCCCGCTCTGTCAGGATAAGGGTCACTGTATTCTCTCTGTTCCCTCACACTCACTGTGTATCTGTAATAGCACCAGCCCCCGAACAAGGCTCATTGTCAACCACTCTCACTGCCGCATGCAGCACCTTCTCGCTCTCTCTCTGTCTCTGTCTCTCTCTGTCTCTGTCTGTCTCTTTCTCTCTCTCCCCCTCCACTTTACCCCCCCCCCCCCATTAATAACACGGCATGGATACAACACTGTGGACTGACTCCATCCGGACACCTCACCGTGACCATGTCCTCCACCTACACATCGTCACCACCACCTCCCAGGAAGGGAGCACGGAGGCTCCCTCCTACACCTCCTCCTGTAAACAGCTCAGATACTGAAACTAATCTGTGATAGTCCCTGCCCTCCTCACTTGTCCTGACATTTTCAACAATCTGTGCTCATATACACGCAGCACTCTCTGTTCTCACACCCCCTTTATAATGGCACAGCCTGTTTTAAACTGTCTTTCATTGTCTTTCCTGCCGAAGTGTATCACCTCAAACTGCTCTGCATTAATCCCCATCTGCCATACACCTGAACACTACACCAATGTGTGATTGTCCTGTGATTGTCCTGTTACAGTTCCACACTGTCCTCCATAGACTTCAGAGTTCTTCCAGGTTCGGTGCCATCTACAAATATTGAGATTGTTATAGCGTCACAGTCCCCACGAAACAACTGAAAACCTGCCCCACATACACGCGTGTGAGCAAGTGAAATACTGATATATTCCTATGGACAGTCGAATAATGACATGCTGTCAATGGAGCAACAAAAGTCCTGACACACACCAGACGGAGCAAATGAAATATTGACAAGCCACAGAGCAAGAGGAATCCGGATAGGTTCCACTTATCGATATTCACCAGGGTATAATGTGATGAAGTTGAAAGCGTGTACTGTACCTTTAAGCGAGGGTGAATTCTGTTCTGAACTGAGAGCTTACAAGCATCTGTAATATGAAAGGGTGGCAGACCCAGACACAGTATATTGCTGTAGAGCTAGTGTCGGGAAATAAGCAGTTAAGAGAAAGGTGGGGGGGGGGTAAAATGTTCACTTTCAGAGTAAAAAATAAATTGATGTTTTTATTTAAACAGTGGGATTTGGTAGATCTGACACTCATATTTTAACAGTTTACGAGGCCAATTGAGCATTTCTTTATGTTTAGTTTAAATTACCAGATGAGCTCAATGTTGTGTCCGAACAATTGCTGTGTGTGTATCTGTGTGTCTCTGTGTGGGGCAGGTCTGGCAGTCTCTGTGGTGTTTAAAGTAATGCAATGCCACCCTCTGCTGGCCTCCACACGCCACTGCACAGGCATTGGCAGAGGGTGAAAACCAACAGGGATTCATTCAGAGAGGGGGAGGGAGAGGGCAGCTGCTCACAGCACCATCCAAACTGATGTCTTATCCATGGATTGATCTAAATGTCCTTTAAACGTTGTAACTGTCCCTGCTTTCACCACTTCCTCTGGAAGTTCATTCCACACACAAGCCAGATTCTATCTCAAATAATTCCCTCTCATGACTTCTGTAAATCTTTTTCCTCGCACCTTAAAATATCCCTCAGTTTTGAATCCCCAACTCTAGGGAAAAGTCATCAGCTCTTCAGCTTATCTGTACCCCTCATGATTTTATAAACCTCTGTAAAGTTACCCCTTAATCTCATACTCTCCAGTGAAAAAAGTCCCAGCCTACCAGCCTCTTCTTATAGCTCACTCCCTCCATTCCCAGAAACATCCAGGTTAATCTGTTCTCAACCCTCTCCATCTTAATTCTATCAAGGTCAATAATATCAAAGTGAATAGTCAAGGTGTTTTCGAAGGGTACGGGGAGACCAAAACTAGAGGACATAGGTTTAAGGTGAGAGGGGAAACATTTAAAAGTGACCTAAGGGGCAGCTTTTTCACCCAGAGGGTGGTGTGCCTATGGAAAGAGCGGGCAGGATGACCAGGATGGACACAGTATTCCAGAAGAGGTCTCACCAATGTCCTGTACAACCACAACATGACGTCCCAATTCCAATACTCAAAGGTCTGGCCAATGAAGGCAAGTGTGTTAAACACCTCCTTAACCACACTATCTGTATGAGATTCAAATTTTAAAGAATTATACCTGACGGCCTAGGTCTCTGTCCTACAACACTGCCAAAGGCCCTGCTTTTAATTGTATAGATCCTGCTTTTGTTTGATTTTCCAAATCCAATACCTCGCATTAATCCAAACTAAACTCCATCTGCCACCCCTCAGTCCAGTGTGTGATATTATTGCCACCTCACCCTCCCCTTCAGTTTTAAAATGCCCATCCCCCTCTCCAGGAGGCCTGCACACTCTGGCCTTGATTTTCACAAAGCCTCTGAGCTTGGGTTGCCTTGTGTGGATAGGGGGAGGTGGGACAGATTGAAGACACAGTCAGTGAGGAGGAGAGGCTAGACAGTAATAACCGGCCTGGTATCATTTCATTGTTTTAGGAAGAGGGCAGTCGAACGTTAGAGTTGGTTAAGAGTGATCGGTGTTTTGGGACCAGAAATTAAGCTCTTCTTTCGTCTCTGGTGTTCAGTAATAAATATCTATTTGAGACCCTTCATTGGGCAGAGTGTATCTGCAGGATTTCTTTCCCTAATATTGCAAACTACAGATAATAGCGATTAAAGATGGCCATAGTTAATTTCGATGGCACAGCACAAACACTCAATATCCAACAGTTGAGACAAATATCTTGCATTTGATTAATAATACAAATTGTTTTTTGTAATTCAGTAATGGTAACCTGATTGTAATAAATTCACACCAAGCTGAAAGTGGGCACTAAAATATGACTCAAAATCTGGGTATGGTAGTGTGCTGGGTAGTGTCCCTGCCTCTGAGCCAGATCTCCTGATTTGATTCCAATTCCTGAACTTGTGTGGTAGTGCTCCAAACTCTGGACTAGAAGGACTGGATTCAAGTCCTGCCTGTTGCAGAGCTTTGTCACATCATGTCAGAACGGGCTGATGAACAAACACACAGGAGAATAATGTTACAGCTTTATGAGTATTGCCCAGTGATGCTAGTGTCCCTACCTCCGGGCACAAAGGTCCAGGTGCAAATCCCACAGATGTGTCTCATAATACATCTGAACAAACTGATTAAAATTGATTCAGAATTGTGACTTGATGGAGAAGGAAGAGGTGTCAGTATTGCATTTCAGAATTTAGGCCCAGGATGACTGAAAGTACAGCCATTCGTGTTGATTGGAGTCACATTTCGCAGCAGTAAAGGTTTATAAAATCAGAACGGTCCTGGATAGGGTGAGTAGTCAGGGTTTTTCCCCAGGTTAGGGGCGTCCAATACGAGAGGGCATTGCTTGAAAGTGAGAGGGGAAAGGTTTTGATGAGGCCTAAGGGGCACCTTTTCACACAGAGGGTGGTGTGTGTATGGAATGAGCTGCCAGAGGAAGTGGTGGAGGCTGGTACAAATATAGCATGTAAAAGGAGCTTTTCCAGCAATTTCTGTAGTTGTTTTAAAACTGCGTTCGTTTTAACACAGGTATTCTGGATAAATTAAACATTTTATTTTTTAATGTCGCAGGGACATATAAACATATTCCAAATTGACCGAGACCATTTTCTGCTAAGGGTATGGCTCTGTGTATGACAGCAGCAATGATGCACCTACATGGAACAGGGAATGTGATGGGGACATAGTTTGGACAATGTACAAGGAGACATCACATGGTCCAGTTTGGGAGAGAATGACATTCCTGTGTGATTCAGCTCAGAGAGGGAGAAAATACAATCTGCCTGAGAAGGAAAGGCCTACTGCACTTTCTCTCCTTCATTATTCCTCATTTCAACAATGTGTGCGAGCCAAAAACAAAACTTTAAAGTCATCATTACCATTCTTTTTTTTATGGAATCTTGTTGAAACAGGCCCTTCAGCCCAACAAGTCCATACAAATCATTTCCCGATATTTACCCCTGCCCAACCTAGAAATCCCTGAACACAACAGACAATTTAGAATGAGCAATCCACCAAACCTACACAGTTTGAGCTGTGCTGGGAAACTGGATCACCCATTAGAAGCTCACACAGACAAGGGGAGAATGTGCAAACTCCACACGGACAGTCACCCAAGGCTGGAATCGACCCCAAGTCCCTGGTGCTGTGAGGCAGCAGTGCTAACCACCGTGCTACCCTTTGGGTGATCCCTGACCAGAAGTCACTGGAATCTCCTCACTGCCTAAAGCAAAGGGAATTCAGCCAAATCCAACTCTCCCAGGATGAAATCCCATTGCTAGCAACTGTGTGAGTACAATATCTTGTGAAGCAGAATAATGTTTTAGACAATCTTGCAATTATTCCTTTGCCATGAGTTTCAATAATATCTGGACAAAGTTCTTTCATGTTAAAATTGCAGAGATTGTGTGTGTGTGTGTGTGTGTGTGTGTGTGTGTGTGTGTGTGTGTGTGTGTGTGTGTGTGTGTGTGTGTGTGTGTGTGTGTGTGTGTGTGTGTGTGTGTGTGTGTGTGTGTGTGTGTGTGTGTGTGTGTGTGTGTGTGTGTGTGTGTGTGTGTGTGTGTGTGTGTGCCAGTGACTTTAGAAAGGGAAATATTATTACATTATTGCAATACACAAATCGTTTGCCATTCATCTTTCCATCATAGTTTGAGTAACATTGCTGTGTATTATAAACGTGTTGTTTTAGCAAATTAAAGAAACTAGCCTGATTTGTTCCTAAAACTGACCCTGACCCAGTCTGAGACTGACATCATCTTCCATATCACAAACCTGGTTACATTTCACATTTGTTGTTAGCAGTACAACCAGAACGCAATTAGATGGGATAAAGGGGCAAGGAGTTGACAGATGAAGTTTAAGTTCGATAAATATGAAGCTTTGCATTTGGGAAGGCAAATCAGGGCAGGAATTATACATTTAATGGTTAGGTCCTGGGAAATGTTGTGGAACAAAGGGACCTTGGGTTGCAGGTACATTGTTCCTTGAAAGTAGAGTCGCAGGTAGACAGTGGTGCTGAACACATTTGGCACATTTGCCTTAATCAGTCAGAGCATTGAGTTTAGGAGTTGTGGTGGCATGTTGCATCTGTACAGGATGTTGGTGAGGCCACTTTAAGAATACTGTGTACAATTCGGTTTTCTGCAGAAATGACTTACACACAGATGTTCCAGGACTGGAAGTTTGAGCCTAAGGGAGAGGTTAATTAGGTTGAGGCGTTTCCCCCTGGAGTGTCAGAGATGAGGGGTGACATTATAGAGGTTTATAAAACCAGCAGGGGCATGGATATTCTGAACAGCCATGTTCTGCTCCCCAGCACAGGGGAGTCCAGAACAAGAGGGCATAGGCTGAATGCGAGAGGACGAATGATTTAGAAGGGACCTGAAGATAAATGTTTCACACAGAGAGTGGTGTGTGAACAGAAAGTGCTGTCAGAGGAAGTGGTGACGGCGGTTACAATCGCACATGTAAAAAGTATCTGAAAGAGGAGGGATATTGGCAAAATGCTGGCAAATAGGACTAGATCAGATTTGATATCTGCTCGGAGTGAACAGAATGGACTAACGGGTCTGTTTCCGTTCTGCATGACTCTCTGATTCTATAAGAAGGATGAAGAATAAGTCTGAAAGGACCTTTCAAGTCGTACTTCTCTTCTCTGGAAGTTTAGCGTACCTCTATGTTCACATTGATTGAAAGATGCATTAGTTAATTATCTGACAGAGAAGTGAGTTACGGATAATGGGACACAGACTGGAAAGTGCAGCTGAGACCCCAACCTGATCAGCTACAATCTTAGTGCCAGATGGAGAAGGCTCAAAATATCTAATGGTCCACTCCTGCTCCTCAGTCCCATGTTTCTGAATTACATTCAGCCCCTAAAGTCTGCTACACAGGAGCAGTTGGAGGCTACTTACTCCTATAACCTGGTGCACAGAAATAGAGGAGACCACTCAGTCCTTCAAGACTGTCACACACGCTTTGAAGTGATTTGGGAAATGTAATTGGAAAATCCAGGCATGGATATGAAACAGGCCCCTCATCTCTCTTCACAGAGCTTCCCCATATACCTCACCCAGAGATGGCTCACAAAATCATCTGGTCTTCCTCACTGCAATATTCAATAACATAAAATTCATGAAAATAACACCCACTAACTTTCCAATAACAGAATGGGAGAACATCAGAAATAGGGACAGGTCATTCACCTCCAAGTCTGCCCTGCCCTTCACTAAGGTCATGGCTGATCTGCTCTCGGTCTGATATCCTCTTTAATGCCCAATTCCTCATAGCCCTCAACTCTCTGACAGATCAATATCCATCTACCTCCTCTTCAAATACTTTCAGTCATCTCACTCCCCGAACACCCTTGAGAAGAGAAATCCTGACATTTAATGCCATCTGTTTGAAGAAACCCCTTGCTGCTCCTATATCATGGCTTATTGATATGAACAAAAGAGTTTGAGACAACGGTTCAGGTAAAAATGACTGGCCCTGATATCCAAGTGGTTGCCTTCTGTTGACATCAAGGAGCTGAACAAAACTGGACTGAATGGGAATCAGAGTAAACTCTCCAGTGTTTGGAGTCAAGCATGGCACAAAGGAAGATGTTCATCATCTCAGTCCTGGGTCACCTCTGTGCGAGATCCTCAGGGCAGTTTCCTCTTCACAAACAGCTTCAGCTGCTTCATCAATGTCTCCCCGCCCCCACCCTCCACAACATAAGATCAGAAGTGGGGATGGTCACCGAAGATTCCACAATGTTCAGAACATTTTGTTTTCCCCTCAGCTCCTGAACTGGTCTGTGCCTATGTGCAGCAAGACCTGGACACCATCGAAACCTGTGTTGCTAAAGGGTCCATAACATTCATGTAACCGCACTGCCTGACACTGCACATTGCCACATTTTCCAGCACCACCCTCCCAGTCAGGAAACAGTCCGACACCGTCGTACTCACAGGACCAGGCCTGATGGCTAATTTAGATTAGATTAGATTACTTACAGTGTGGGAACAGGCCCTTCAGCCCAACAAGTCCACACTGACCCGCCGAAGAGCAACCCACCCTGACCCATTCCCCTACGTTTACCCCTTCACCTAACACTACGGACAATTTCCCATGGCCAATTCACCTAAACTGCACATTTATTTTGGACTGTGGGAGGAAACCGGAGCACCCGGAGGAAACCCATGCAGACACAAGGAGAATGTGCAAACTCCACACAGTCAGTCACCTGATTCGGGAATTGTACCCAGGTCTCTGGCGCTGTGAGGCAGCAGTGCTAACCACTGTGCCACCGTGCCACCCAGAATGTTTCCTGAAGCCCCATCACCATCCCTGGGTATATCTTGTCCCACCGGCAGGACAGACCCACCAGTGGTGGGGACACCCTGGGGTACAGTCAGGGAAGGAGTTACTCTGCAAATCCCCATCATTGATTCCGGAACCCAGGAAATCTCATAGTAACAGATCACACATGGTCAAGGAAAGCGCCTGAGGGTGGTTATCTTCTGCCTCCCACCCCTCCTCTCGGTGATAACTCAGTTCCCCTCGATGTTGGAAACAAATCAGAGGCAGCACTGCGGGTGACAAGGACACAGACCGTCTTCTGGGTGTGGGACTTCAATGTCCATCACTAGGAGTGTCCCCACAGGCCCCTCACTGCCTGATCAGGGACAGGCTTCAATACACAACAGCCAGACTGGGGGAAACATCCTCACCAAACTCCTTGTCCCCGAGGGATCTGTCCCTGACAGTATCTGTAGGAGCAGCCAGCACACAGTCCTGGTGGAGGCACAGTCTCAGCCTCATATTTGACATACTCAAGCTTAGTGTGTTGCTGGAAAAGCACAGCAGGTCAGGCAGCATCCGAGGAGCAGGAAAATCACCGTTTGGGGCAGCAGACCTTCATCACGAATGAGGCTAAGAGACTCCGGGATGGAGAGATAAATCATATTAGGCGGACTGCTCACTGTGTGATGTGGCACTCCCTCCTGTGAAGTAGGACAGACTTCTAAAGGACTGAGCACATGGAAACTGGCCATCCATGAGGCACTGTGGGCTAGTAACAGCTGCAGCATCAATGGCCTTCCCTCCATCATAAAGTCAGAAGTGGGCTATTCACTGATGGTTTCAAAATAGTCAGCACCATTCACAACTGCACCGATACTGAAGCAGGCTATTCAGCCCATCAAGAGTTTGAAACAGGAACAGAATGAGGCTATTCAGCCATTAGAGGCTGTTACTCAGCGATTGGAGCAGATGTTTTAATCTCTCAGACCGCTCACACAGGAAATGGAAGGGAACATTCAGCATTTCAAAGCTGCTACACAGGAATACAGGGAGCTGTGTAGACCACAGCAGTGCATTGATCTATAAACCCAGACAAGATATCTGTCCAGGAATGGGAGCTGTGCAGAAATCAGCAGTGCACTAATGTGTAAACCTGAAAGAAACATCCATCCAGCACGGGGAGCTGTACCGACCACATCACTGCATTATCTAAGAACCTCAAGCAGATACTCTGACCAGCACAGTGACCTGTGCAGTGATCACCTGGGAATTAATCTGTAAAAGAGGAGCAGTTACCCTCCCAGCATATGGGACTGTGTACCCCAAACCAGGGCATTGATCTGTAACCCAGGAGCAGTTACCCTCCCAGCATGTAGGGCTGTGTACCCCAAACCAGGGCATTGATCTGTAACCCAGGAGCAGTTACCCTCCCAGCATGTAGGACTGTTTACATCCCCCCAGTGCATTGCTCAGTAACACTGTGTTAGATCCCTGCCCAGCGTGGGGAAACTAGCAGCCCGTGCTGGAAGTGACAGGATGTACAGCTTCCACCCATTTACAGCTCCATATCCCCATTGTGCCCTGACAAGGGGGTGTTGTGGGTGTGAACATCACTGCCACAGAGAGGTGGCGGGGGAATCAGTTTAAGTATCACCGCATGGGAGTGGGTTGGGAAGTAGACAGAGAGGGGGAGACTGAGAGACAGTGTCATGGAAGGTTGTGGTCCCAGGTTTCAGAATGCTGAAATGTCAGCAATTCGATAGCATCCTGTAATATGAGCCAGTCTTCCCAGGAAAGATGGGAAAAAGGGATATTGATGTGAAGTCAGATGAGCATTTGTTCTGCATCTTTGTAACTGGAATTGGTTTCAACAGAGTATATGACTCATTGGGCAGATTCTAACAATAATTTTTCTTTGTTTAATTTTCCTTGAGTGTGACAGAGGGACCGTCTGCACGAGGCTGAGCTATCTCCTGGTGCTATCACTTCAAACTTACCTCATTAACTACCCACCCCACCCCATGATGTCCCTCTCATTCAATACTAGCCTGATTCTCCCATCCATCATGGCGGGTGGTACTCACCATCGCCCGGATGCCCCTGGATATTCAGAAATCGCTGGCGCTGGTGCCATCTTTAAAAGGCCAAGGGGCACACGGTTGAGCTTTCTCAGTTCGGAGCTGCCCTGCACAGTTTACCTCGAGCATGGCAGATAAGAGGCACTTACATCACGGTTTGTCGACAGGGGCATGGAAGTCCTGGTGGAGGGGCTAGTATAGAGGGGGGCCATATCACCAGACACACCGAGCATGGTCTGAGCTCACCACCCAGATCAGTGCAGTATCTGAGGTCTGAGGAAACGTCCAGCAATACAGGATAAGCAGCAATAGCCTTCCCCGCTCTGTCAGGATACAGCTCACCATATTCTCTCTGCTCCCTCACACTCAGTGTATATCTGTTGTAGCACTTACTCCCCAAACAAGATTCATGCTCCATCACTCTCACTGCTGCGTGCAGCACTTTCTCTCTCTCTCTCTCTCTGTCTCTGTCTCTGTCTCTGTCTGTCTGTCTGTCTGTCTCTCTCTCCCTCCACGTTACCCCCTTCACTAAAAACACTGCATGGATACAACAAAGTGGACTGACTGCCTCCGGACACCTCACCATGACCCCGTCCCCCACCTACACCAGCACTAACAGCAGGGCCACCCACTCCCACCCTCCCTCCCTCCCTCCTTTTCTCCCATTTCAGGAGAAACAGTCTGGAATAGGACAGAAAGGGCCTATCCGGGTGGTGGAATGCCCGGTATCCGTTCCCTCACCCCCCCTCCCCACCCCCCCCCCCACCCCCGCCATGTGGGGAGGACCCTGGTACAAGCCAGAAAGCACTGGGATGTCTCGTGTGGAGATTCTGAAACATCCACGTCCCACCGACCGAGTAAGGAGCAATGTTCAGTGAAGGGCAATTCTCACTTTAAACCCACTGGCAGCTCCGTTTCCCCCCGGCACAACTTAGAAGCAGTGGCCCTGATGCCATCTCCCTTTTGTGTCGAGCTGGTACAAATGGAATCCCCCCGGTCTCGGTGGGCAGGAGGGTGGGCTCACATCGTCACCACCAACTCCCAGGAAGGGAGCACGGAGGCTCCCTCCTACACCTCCCCCTGTAAACAGCTCAGATACTGAAACTAATCTGTGATAGTTACTGCTCTCCCCACTTGTCCTGACATCTTCAACAATCTGTGCTCATATACACCCAGCACTCTCTGGTCCTGCAGCCCCTTTATAATGGCACAGCCTGCTTTAAACTGTCTTTCATTGTCTTTCCTACCAAAGTGTATCATCTCACACTGCTCTGCACTGATCCCCATCTGCCTTACACCTGAACACTACACCAACGTGTCACTGCCCTGTTAGAGTTCCACACTCTCCTCCATAGACTTCACAATTCTTCCAGGTTTGGTGCCATCTACAAACATTGAGATTGCCATAGCTTCACAGTTCCCATGAAACAACTGAAATCCTGCCCCACTCATGAGTGTGAGCAAGTGAAATACTGCTATATTCCCAATACTGCTATGTTTAGTTTAAATTACCAGATGAGCTCAATGTTGTGTACTAACAATTGCTGTGTGTGTATCTGTGTGTCTCTGTGTGGGGCAGGTCTGGCAGTCTCTGTGGGGCTTAAAGTGATGCAATGTCACCCTCTGCTGGCCTCTACACGCCACTGCACAGGCATTGGCAGAGGGTGAAAACCAACAGGGATTCATTCAGAGATGGGGAGGGAGAAGGCAGCTGCTCACAGCACCATCCAAACTGATGTCTTATCCATGTACTGATCTAAATGTCCTTTAAACATTGTAACTGTCCCTGCTTTCACCACTTCCTCTGGAAGTTCATTCCACACCCAAGCCAGCTTCTGTCTAAAATAATTACCGCTCATGACTTTTGTAAATCTTTTTCCTCGCACCTTAAAATATCCCTCAGTTTTGAATCCCCAACTCTAGGGAAAAGACATCAGCCCTTCAGCTTATCTGTACCCCTCATTATTTTGTAAACCTCTGTAAAGTTGCCCCTTAATCTCATCCTCTTCAGTGAAAAAAGTCTCAGCCTATCCAGCCACTCCTTATCGATCACTTCCTCTATTCCCAGCAACATCCAGATTACTCTCCTCTGAACCTTCTCCAGCTTAATAATATCAAGGCCAATAACATTAACGTGAAAAGTCAATGTATTTTATAAGTGTAGGGGAGACCAAAACTCGAGGGCATAGCTTTAAGGTGAGAGGGAAACATTTAAAAGTGACCTAAGGGGCAGCTTTTTCACCCAGAGGGTGGTGTGCCTATGGAATGAGCGGGCAAGATGACCAGACTGGACACAGTATTCCAGAAGAGGTCTCACCAATGTCCCGTACAACCACAACATGACGTCCCAATTCCGATACTCAAAGGTCTGTCCAATAAAGACAAGTGTGTTAAACACCTTCTTAACCACACTATCTGTATGAGATGCAAATTTTAAAGGACTATGCCTGACGGCCTAGGTCTCTGTTCTGCAACACTACCAAAGGCCTTGCTTTTAATTGTATAGGTCCTGCTCTTGTTTGATTTTCCAAATCCAATACCTCGCATTAATCCAAACTAAGCTGCACTTGCCACTCTTCAACCCAATGAGTGATGTTACCACGAACTCACCTTCCCCGTTTAATTTTAAAATTCCTTCCCCTCTGCAAGATGCCTTGATTCCGGCCTTGATTTTCACAAAGACCCTGAGCTTGGGTTGCTTTGTGTTGTTCGGGGGATGAGGGCCTGATTGCAGACACAGTCAGTGGGGAGGAGAGGCTGGACAGTAATCAGCTGCCTTGTATCATTTCATGGTTTGAGGAAGAGGGCAGTCACACATGAGAGATGTGTAATACTGATCCGTATTTTGAGGCCAAAAATTATAGTCTTTCTCTGTCTCTGTCTATTCAAGACCCTTCATTGTGCAGAGTGTGCCTGCAGGATTTCGTTCCCTAATATTGCAGACTACAGATAATAAACGATTAAAGATGGTCAAAGTTAATTTCTAGGGCACAGCACGTGTACTCAACATCCTTCAGTTAAGACAAATACCTTGCATTTGTTTAACAACACAAAGTGTTTTGTGTAGTTCAATAATGGTAACCTGATTATAATAAATCCATACAATGCTGAATGCTGTTACATAAAATTTGTGTATGGTAGTGTAATGGGTAGTGTCTGTGCCTCTGAGCTAGAGCTCGGCATTTTTATTCCAGTACCTGAACTTGTATGGTACTGTTCCTCGCTCTGAACTAGAAGATCTGGATTCAAGTCCTGCCTGTTGCAGAGGTATGTCACAGTATGTCAGAACAGGCTGATGAACAAATACACAGGAGAATAATGTTACAGCTTTATGGGTTTTGCTGAGTGATGCTAGTGTCCCTACCTCCAGGCACAAAGGTCTAGGTGTAAATCCCACAGAAGTGCCTCATGATACATCTGAACAATCTGATTAAAATGGATTTAGAATTGTGACCTGATGGAGAAGGAAGAGGTGTCAGTATTGCATTTCAGAATTTAGGCCCAGGATGAGTGAAAGTACAGCCATTCGTGTTGATTGGAGTCACATTTCGCAGCAGTAGCGGTTTATAATATCCGAACGGTTATGGATAGGGTGAGTAGTCAGGGTTTTTCCCCAGGTTAGGGGCGTCCAATACTAGAGGGTATTGGTGGAAAGTGAGAGGGGAAAGGTTTTGATGAGGCCTAAAGGGCACCATTTCAAACAGAGGGTGGTGTGTGTATGGAATGAGCTGCCAGAGGAAGTGGTGGAGGCTGGTACAACTACAGCATCTGGGTACTGAGAGACCTGGCGAGCTTTTCCAGCAATTTCTGTATTTCTTTAAAAATGCATTCATTTTAACACAGGTATTCTGAATAAATTCAACATTTTATTTTTTAATGACGCAGAGCCATGTAAACATATTTCAAATTGACTGAGACCATTTTCTGCTAGGGGTATGGCTCTGTGTATGACAGCAGCAATGATGCACCTACGTGGAGCAGGGAATGTGATGGAGACATAGTTTGGACAATGTACAAGGAGAACTCACATGGTCCAGTTTGGGAGAGGATGACATTCCTGTGTGATTCAACTCAGAGAGGGATAAAATGTAATCTGCCTGAGAAGGAATGGCCTATTGCACTCTCTCTCCTTCATTGTTGCTCATCACAACAATGTGTGCGAGCTAAAAAAAACCCTCTAAAGTCATCGTTACCATTCGTATTTTTATAGAATCCCTGCAGAGTTGAAACAGGCCCTTCGGCCCAACAAGTCCACACCAAACTTCCCAACCCATTCCCCTATATTTACCCCTGACTAATGCACCTAACCTAGAAATCCCTGGACACTATACTCAATTTAGCATGACCAATTCACCTAACCTACACAGTTTGAGCTGTGGTAGGAAACGGGATCACCCATTAGAAGCTCACACAGACAAGGGGAGAATGTGCAAACTCCACAGAGACAGTCACCCAAGGCTGGAATCGAACCCAAGTCCATGGTGCTGTGAGACAGCAGTGCTAACCACCGTGCTTCCCTTTGGGTGATCCCTAACCAGAATTCACTGGAATCTACTCACTGCCTAAAGCAAAGGGAATTCAGCCAAATCCAACTTCCCAGGATAGAACCCCATTGCTAGCAGCTATGTGAGTGCAATATCTTCAGAAGCAGAATAACGATTTGGACAATCTCAATTTTTACTTTTGTCATGAATTCCAGTAAGATCTGGACAAAGTTCTTTCAAGTTAAAAATGCAGAGATTTTGTTAACCTGTTTGTTTGTGTGTGTGTGTATGTGTGTTGCAGTGTTTTAAACAGGAAAATATCGATTATATATTTGCAATACCCAAACACTTTTCCATTCATCTTTCCATCATAGTTTGAGTAACATTGCTGTGGATAATAAACGTGTTAAAGAAACTAGCCTGAGTTGTTGCTAAAACTGACCCTGACCCAGTCTGAGATGGATATCATCGACCATATCACCAACCTGGTTCCATTTGATATTTTTTGTGAGCAGTGGAGGAGTGGGACTAGAAAGGAAACAGTGACCCCAAAAGCCAGGGAACTATAGACCGGTGAGCCTGATGTCAGTGGCGGATAAGTTTTTGGAGGGGATTCTGAAGGACAGGATTGACATACATTTGGGAAGGCAAGGGCTGATCAGGATAGTCAACGTGGCTTTCTGCATGGGAAATCATGGGTCATTAATTTGGTTTAGTGTTATGAAGTTGTGACAAAGAAGATTGATGAAGGCTGTGTGTTAGATATTGTCTACATGGACCTCAGCCAGGTGTACATAACATTCCGATTAGCAGACAGATTAGTAAGGTTCAGTCACTTGGGATACAGGGGAATCTAGTCACAATTGGCTTGAAGGAAGAGGGGTATTTTTCAGATTGGAGGCTTCCGAGAAGCAGTGTGCTGCAAGAATCAACACTGAGTTCACTACATTTTATCATTTATATCAATGATTTGGATGTCAACACTGGGGCCATAGTTAGTAAGTTTACAGATTGCATCAGAAAGGTGGTCTAGAAGATTATCTCAGAGTACAACCAGACCACAATTAGATGGGACAAAGAAGCAAGGCGTGAGAGATGAAGTTTAATTTAGATAAATACGAGGTTTTGCAGTTTGGAAAGGTAAATCATGGAGAAATTATATACTTAATGGTAAGGTCCTGGGGCGTGTTGTGGAACAAAGGGACCTCGGGCTGCAGGTACATTGTTCCTTGAAAGTGGAGTCGTAGGTAGACAGTGGTGCTGAACACATTTGGCACATCAGTCAGAGCATTGAGTATAGGAGCTGTGGTGGCATGTTGCATCTGTAGTAGGAAACTGGAGCACCCATGAGAAGCTCACACAGACAAGGGGAGAATGTGCAAACTCCACACAGACAATCACCCAAGGCTGGAATCGAACCCAAGTCCCTGGTGCTGCGAGGCAGCAGTGCTAACCACCGTGCTACCCTTTGGATGATCCCTGACCAGCATCCATTGGAATCTACTCACTGCCTAAAGCAAAGGGAATTCAGCCAAATCCAACTCTCCCAGGGTGTTGGTGAGGTCACTTTAAGAATACTGCGTACAACTCGGCTGTCTGGAGAATAGATTTACCTGGATGTTCCAGGACTGGGGGTTTGAGCTTCGGGGAGAGGTTGATTAGGTTGAAGTGCTTCCTGGAGTGTCAGAGACTGAGGGGTGACATTATAGCGGTTTTTAAAATCATCAGGGGTATGGATATTCTGAATAGCCATGGTCTGATCCCAGGATAGGGGAGTCCAGAATAAGACAGCACAGGTTGAAGGGGAGAGGGCGAATGATTTAGAAGGAACATGAAGATAAATGGTTCACACAGAGAGTGGTGTGTGTACAGAAAGTGCTGTCAGAGGAAGTGGTTAAGGTGGGTACAGTCATAGGAGGAATATTGGGCAAATGCTGGCAAATGGGACTAATGGGTTTTGGTATCTGATCGGAGAGAATATATTGGACTAACGGGTCTGTTTCCATTCTGCATGACTCTCTAATTCTATAAGAGGGATGGAGAAAAATTCTTAAAGGACCTTTCAAGTGGGAATTCTCTTCCCTGGAAGTTTTTATTGCGCCTCTATGTTCACGTGGACTGAAAGCTGTGTTAGTTAATTATTTGATAGGGAAGTGAGTCACAGATAATTGGACGCAGACAGGAAAGTGGGGCTGAGACCATAACCTGATCAGCCACAATTTTAGTGCCTTGTGGAGAAGGATCAAAGTATCTAATGCCCCACTCCTGCTCCTCAGTCCCATGTTTTTGTGTTCCATTCAGCCCATCAAACCTGCTAGACAGGAAGAGTTGGAGGCTACTTACATCTATAACCTGATGCACAGAAACAGAGGAGACCATTCAGCCCTTTAAGGCTGTCACACGCTTTGATGTGATTTGGGAAATGTAATTGGAAAACCCAGGTTGGGTATGAAAGAGGCACCTCATCTCTTTTTACAGAGATACCCGTCTCTGAAACTTGTGTTTCATCTATTGATCATGTTATAGACCCAGATTCACTGTGAATACAGCCCATATACCTCGCCCAGACATGGCTCACAAACTCCTCTGGTCTCCCTGACTGCAATATTCAGTAATTTGCACGTTCATGAAAATAACACCCCCTAACTTTCCAATAACAGAATGTGAGAACATCAGAAACAGGTCGTTCACTCCCCAAGCCTGCCTTGCCTTTCACTAAGATTATGGCTGATCTGCTCTTGGTCTCAAATCCTCTTTCATTCCCAATTCTTCATCGCCCTCACCTCTCTGTCAGGTCAATATCCATCTACCCCCTCTTCAAATCCTTTCAGTCACCTAGCTCCCCGAACAGTCTTGAGAACAGAAATCCTGACAAACAATCCCACCTGTTTGAAGAAAACACTTGCTGCTCCTGTACCATGGCTTATTGATGTGAACAAAAGAGACTGATACAAGGGTTCAGGTAAAAATGACTGACCCCGATATCAAGGCAGTGTTTGCCTTCTGTTGACATCAAGAAGTTCATTCAGCAGCTCACGCTGGTTTCACAGGAATATGAGGAAGCCATTCAGCCCATTGACATTATTGGAGAAGAACAGGGACAGCCCATTCAGTGCCTCCCGCCTATTACTCAGGAAGAGAAGGAGTCCAGTGTGATGGACCAAACCAGAGCCCTTCAAAAATATTTGAGGGCGGTAGCCCAGACTCTAATATTTTTTATATTTAAAAGGAAACGTAAACTGTCTGTTCCAGATGCAACGTGAATGGTCAAACTACTTGGTGTGAAGCAAAACACCATTTATTTAAACACGGAAGATAAAATGAAACCAAAGAAAGGGGAAATTAGAATAACTTAATTCTATTGGACAAGTTGACAGAATAATAGATCTAGGAACTATTACTGATGAACTGTTCCAGTATAGGGAAATCCCATAAACACAGCCCATGGCAAAAAGAAACATTTAGACACAGATAGTCACAAACATTTCTCCAATCCAGGAATTAAAAACAACATCAAGAGAAAATTCAGAGAGAGTTGCAGCCAGGAGATAGTCACTGAAGCTTCCAACTCTGTGTAGAACCCAATAGTTTCTGATGTTACTGAGAAACCAAAGCCCAGAGATCCTAATGTGTGAGAACTGGCCACACCCATTCAGGCTGCATTAAAATAAACCCAAGCCCTCCCTAGCTGTTACTCAAGTGGTCTTAACTAGCCAGCTTGGTAACTATCGCTCAATCTCTCTCTTTAAAGAAACCGAGACAAATAACCTCTTAAAGCTGCAGCATTGTCACACTTGCCAGCATATCGAACCGTCAAACAGGAACCAGGGGTAACCCAGTCAGGCCCTTGGCCCTGTCCAATGGGACGAGGAAGAAGCCAGTCAGTCTGTTGAGTCACTGACACAACAATAGGATGAGGCTATTCAGCCCCTTGAGCCACTTATACAGGAACAGCAGGAGGCCATTCTCCCTCAACGCACTTACACAGGGACAGAATGAGGTAATTGATGCTGATTCCTGATGAATGGCTTATGCCCGAAACATCAATTCTCCTGCTTCTCGGATGCTGCCTGACCTGCTGTGTTTTTCCAGCAATCAATTCTCTATTCCAATCTCCAGCATTGGCAGTCCTCGCTGTCTCCGAATTGATGCTCTAACGTGATGAGTAAGTGGAGCAGAGGCTGCACAGACAGACTACTCCACATTGTTCCTCTTGGCTCTGTTGCTCAGGATACAGAAATTGGACTTTAACATGGTTTTCCAGTAGTCAGCAGGGAAAGCCTTATGTCTTGTGTGAAGTCTCAAGAAGGCACCTTTCATCTCCGAAAAGACAGCCTGGTGTTCTCGATGTAGGGCGGAAGCTGGTGGGAATGGCTACCTGTTTCAGATGGAAGGTATTGTGGCTGCTGTTGGGGATTGTGAATAACCTGACATTCAGTACAGGGTTCACACGCCGACTGCACAATAACGTGTGGAGAGTTAATTTAGGCATATAAACGATTAGGAAAGTCACATTACACTGATGAATGGACTCTCTAGGTTCAAATAATGATGATAGTATTCATGTTGATCTTGTCTCTAGTGCTTGTCCTGTTCAGTGTATCCTGTATGGCTTACTCTGTCCAAGCCTATTTCCACCCTATGACCTGTCTGACCATGCTTATTATGACCTGCCTTCAATGCTTATAAATAAAGTGTTTCCCTGTACTGAGATACACGTGACAATATATCAAACCAATTAATCCTGTGTAAAGTATGGAATTTCTCTCCCTGTCAATGTCTCTTTTGGAAATAAGTGATCGCTGCCACTCCTCGTGTTTCAGCATCACCATTTCTTCGTCTCTCATAGCTCTACAGATTAAATACTCAGCTTATTCACTCTATCCTCACGCCGACTGCACAATAACGTGGGGAGAGTTAATTTAGGCATATAAACGATTAGGAAAGTCACATTACACTGATGAATGGACTCTCTAAGTTCAAATAATGATGATATTATTCATGTTGATCTTGTCTCTAGTGCTTGTCCTGTTCAGTGTATCCTGTATGGCTTACTCTGTCCAAGCCTATTTCCACCCTATGACCTGTCTCCTCGTGTTTCAGCATCACCATATCTTCGTCTCTCACAGCTCTACAGATTAAACACTCAGCTTATTCACTCTATCCTCATGTTACCATCAGCCATGTCTGTGGTCAGGAGATCATTCCTTACAAAGGAGATCAACTCTGTAGAGAGTGCCCCGAATGCTCTCTCAGCAAGGCTCTACAACAGCAGGAAGATGGCTTTACTTATGTACTCGAATCATCTTACAGTGAAGGACAACATACCATTGACTGCACCCATTACTTACACAGGGTTTGATTCAAAGCAGAAGCGCATAGACTTGTGAGTGGGCGATCATGCTTCCCAAATTTGTTAGAGTTTTTTGATGAAGTGACCAAGAAAGTTGACGAGGGCAGAGCGGCAGGCGTAGTCTCCATGGATTTCAGAAAGACTTTGATAAGGTTCCACATGGCAGGCTGGTCAGGAAGGTGACATCACGTAGAATGTGAGGGGAACTGGCCAATTGGATACACAGTTGGCTTGATGGTAGGAAGCAGAGGGTTTAGTGGAAGGATGTTTGTCAGACTGGAGGCTGGGTCCATTGCTGTTTGTTATCTATGATTTGGTTGAGAATGTATAAGGCATGATTAGTAAGTTTGCAGATGACTCTAAAGTAATTGGGAGCATGATCAGTGAAGACGTTTATCAGAAATTGCAGCAGGACCTTAATCAGTTGGGGAAGTGGGCCGAGAAATGACAAATGGAATTTAATATAGATGTGTGAGGTCTTGAATTTTGGAAACACAAATCAAGGTAGGAGTTTCATGGTGAATGGGAGGGTCTTAAGTGGTGCAGTGGGCAGAGAGACCTTGGTGTTTAGGTATACACGGTTCTCTATGAGTGGAGTCAAACGTAAACAGGGCAGTGAAGAAGGCTTTTGGCACATTGTCCTTCATCAGGCAGGATATTAAGTATACAAGTTGGGAATTTATTTTGCAGTTACTCAGGATTTTGTAAAGGCTGCACTTGGAGTATTGGGTTCAGTTTTGTCACCTTGTTATAGGGAGGATGTTATTAACTTGGAAGGAGTGCAGAAGAAATTTACAAAGGCGTTGCCAGGACCCAATGGTCTGAGTTATAGGGAGAGGTTGGACAAGCTAGGAAATTTTCTTTAGCGTGCAGGAGACTGAGAGAGTCGTTATAGAGCTGTATAAGATTACGAGGACTATGGATAGGGTGAATACTCTCAGTCTTTTTCCAAAGTGTAGAGAATCAATGACTGGATAGGATCAGTTTATGGTTAAAGGGGAAGGAACAAAAGGGAACCTGAGGGGCCATTTCTTTACACAGAGGATGGTACGTGGATGAGCTGCTAGCAGATGTGGTTGGTGGGGGGGGGGGGGGGGGGGGGGGCGGGGGCTACATTAACAACATTTCAAAAAGCATTTGGATAAACATGTGGATGGGAAAGGACTGGAAGGATATGGGCCAACTGCAGGGAAATGGGGTTAGCGTGGATGGACATTTACAAGGTGGAGTCGAAACCCCTCTGTTAATTAAAACCAAACACCCAGAAAAGCTCGCCTCACCTTGTAATCTGTTAAAATATGAGTGACACAGATGGGCGGCACGGTGGCACAGTGGTTAGCACTGCTGCCTCACAGCACCAGAGACCCGGGTTCATTTCCCGCCTCAGGCGACTGACTGTGTGGAGTTTGCACGTTCTTCCCGTGTCTGCGTGGGTTTCCTCCGGGTGCTCCGGTTTCCTCCCACAGTCCAAAGATGTGCAGGGTCAGGTGAATTGGCCATACTAAATTGCCCGTAGTGTTAGGTTAGGGGTAAATGTATGGGTGGGTTTCGCTTCGGCGGGTTGGTGTGGACTTGTTGGGCCGAAGGGCCTGTTTCCACACGGTAATCTAATCAGATCTCCTATATTCCACTATTTAATCAAAAAATGTCAAGTTGTTTTCTTAACTTTAACAGTGAAAACTAAACAACAACTATTCACAAATACAAGCCCCTCTTGTCTTAGCTGCTTACTATCAGACTCTGTAAAAATATGCTAGTCCAACAACCCACATATTAAACATTACATTCTCAAGACCACACAGAATCCATCTTCCCCGCTGTGTTCACTCTTCCAGCTGCTGAACTCCCTGGGTCATCTTTTTTTTTTATTGCAAGTAGCTTTTAAATGGACATGTATCTTTGATAGAAAATGTTTGAGATGGCCAGTTAAAACTCCTTCTCTACAGCAGTTACTCTGCTGTTGGGTGGCAGGAGCTATCACTCTAGTTTCAAAATGCTGGGTTTATATACTTTCCAGGTGTCCAAACAATAATATTCAAATTCTGTTGGCTTCTGGTATCCTGAGCGTTATTTAAACTCTTTGGCTGTATTTGAATTGTTGTCAAACAGCAACCAAATCTCAGGTATTCATTTCCCGGCTAATGGTGACATGTGGAACAGGCTGACCTTTAGCAGGCATCTGTGGTTGTACTTTCTATTCAGCAAAACCCATTCTGTCTTAAAGTGACCGGACATGCTTTCGGCTTCATAAGACCTCCCCCCTTCAGAAAAAAAAACATGGACCAGCAGAATGAAAAGATGGCTTCATTTCTTTTCCTCTAATTCTTAATCCCATTATTATGAATTACGAAAGTTTTATTCTCAGCTATACCATGCATATTAATTCTGCACACATATATAACACTGCAATAAGTCAAATCTTATCCAAACTTTTTCTTTTAAATCTGCGATAACACATCTTTTAGGACCCACAGCATGTACATTTTGTAAATTTAAAGTTGGTAAGATAAGACTCCAATTAGATATTCTCATATTCTGGCCTTTAAATATTCAAAAAATGCGCGAGTTTGTCGTTATACACAACCATCTCTGACAATTTGTTTGTCACATAAACATTAAAGTATTGTCAGGCCAGTGCGAAACTTCATCATTCTTTTCCAATAATTGAGACTTCATATTTTTTTGTGGTGAATATTGAGCTTTTTTGACAAGTAGCCAATTGGCCATTCAATTCCATCATCATCTTTCTGCATCAATATATCTCCGACCCCTATATCCCGAGCATCAAACACAATTTTCAAAGGGTTTCAAAATATTTGGTATAGCTAAAACTGGTGCGGTGATTAATCCTGATTTAAAATTCTCAAATGCCTCTTGGCATTGTTCTGTCCACCACAATTCTGTGTTCTTCTTTAATAAATCCGTCAGTGGTGCCAATACGCTGCTGAGGTTTGCAACGAACTTCCGATAGAATCCACTCAGTTCCAAAAATCGAAGCACCTCTTACTTCGAGGATGGTCGTGGAAATTCCTCAAAGCCCTTCGTTTTTATGTTCCGTGGGGTCAACCTTCCATGGCCAATGTAATGTCCCAAGAACGCCACCTCTGCCTTCGCGAATTGTGTTTTCTTTAAGTTTATTACCAAGTTTGCTTCTTGTAATCGTTCAACATGCTCTGCCAAATGTAACACGTGAGCTTTTACTCACTTGCTAAAGATCACTACATCATACAGATAAACTGCACAATTTGCTCATCTGGTCACAACTCTGTTCCTGAGTCTTAAATGTATCTCGAGCATTATTCATTCTCTAACATTTTTTATCATATCCGGTATCTTTGCCAAATAGTTTAACTGATTCAAAGTTTTTCTTTTAATTTGAAAGGGGGCACTAAACCTGGCTTTGAAGTGGTTTTCTACCACTGGTAGCAATACTAAAACTTCATCCCCACAGGAAATCGTCAAAGTTTCAGAGTTTTTAATCTGCCACCTGCATTACTCTATACTGTGCCTCTTCAGGTGCTGTTCAGCTAACTCACCTACACCATCTAATTTCTCCCTCATCTCAGATACATAATCCAAGTGTGAGATCTCCGACTTTGGTCCTGCTAATTTATATTTAATTAATTTCAAAGGACCTCTCACTTCATGTACTAATATTAACTCAAAGGATGTAAAGTGAGTAGTTTTGTTTGGGGCATCTCTAATGACAAACAAGATAATGAGACGCCTTTATTCGAATCATTCAGGTAATTCTGACAGTACGCTGTTAATATTGTCTTCAGCATCTGATGCCAACTTTCCAAGGCTCCCTGGGATTAGGGATGCACTTGACTTAAACTGCTGTACGCCAAAGCTATCCATGACTTCCTTAAACAGCTGAGCGGTAAAATGAGATTCTTGGTCTGACTGAATCACACTGTGTAGCCCACAGCGAGTAAAGACAGCTACCAACTCCTCTACATCCCTTTTTGCCTTAAGACCCCATAATGGAATTATCCCTGGAAATCAGGTAGACACATCCATTATGATCAGCAGATATTGGTTTCCACTTTTATTTCAGAAAGGGGAGCTACACAACTAATCATAACACACATGAAAGGTTCTTCGAATACAGGAATTGGCAACAACGGTGCTAATTTTATTACTGCCTCTGACGTACCTACCATTTGGTATGTATGAAGTGTACAACAAAAACTAACCACGTCCTTGTGCATTCCAGACACTAGAAATGCTTTAGCCTGAGTCTTCAGTGCATTAACTCCTTTGGCTTTTTCCTTTGGTTTTCCTTCCTGTTGTAACGTATGACAGTGGGATCTTGTTACTACATAGTCTGGAAAAATCCCTGGGTATTTTTATTTTAATTCTCCAGTTCCCTGAACTTACTTTTGCTTCTCCACCACAAGGGGTGCCTCTCCTACCTTGGATCCTGCTAAATCATTCCCAAGAACAAACTGTATTCCTGGAAATGACAATCTGTCACTCAATCTCACTGTTACTTCCCCAACCTTGATTTGGCACTCCACCTAATGTTACACAAGGGAATGCTTAATTTCTGTCCCCATTTCACAAATTATCACGCTGTTGAGTGTCATGTCAGAAAGAGTGAAAATACTTCCATCTCTTACTAATCGAGGCCGAGGGAAATTGAGGACTGCAGATGCTGGAGACCAAAGTTGAAAAGTGTGGGCTGGAAAAGCACAGCAGATCAGCAGCATCCGAGGGGCAGGAGAGTTGACATTTCAGGCATTAGTCCTTCATCAGGAAAGTGGGAGGCAAGGAAGGCGGACGGGGCTGAGAATTAAATCGGAGGGTGGGGGTGGAGCTGGGTGGAAGGTAGCTTGGAATGCGATAGGTAGATGTAGGTGGGGTCTGATGGTGATAGGTCGGAGAGGAGGGTGAAGCGGATAGGTGGTAGGACAGCTGAAACCGTCAAACTATACAGCATCAACGTTGACTTCACCAATTTCCAAATCGCCCCTCCCCCAACCTCATCCCAGATCCAACCGTTCAAATTAGCACTGCCCTCTTGAGCTGTTCTAACTGTCCATCTTCCTTCCCATCTATACACTCCAACCTCCCCTCTGACATATCACTAACACTCCCACCTACATCTTCCTGTCACCCTCCCAGTGACCCTCCTGCCAGCCCAGCTCCTACCCTCCTATTTATCTTTCAGCCCTCTTGTCCACCCGCCACATTCCTGACGATGAGTTTATGCCTGATATGTCGATTAACCTGGTCTTCGGATGCTGCCTGATCTGTTGTGCCTTTCCGGCTCCTTGCTTCTCAACTATTAGATACTGAACAGATCCCATTTCTTGCAATTTTATAGCTTCTTGTCCTCCCCCCACACCCCATTTTTTCTTAGTAAGGTTTACCTACAGAGCCAAATTCTTTATAGAGATCAGGCACTGACTCCATACACAGCTCCTGTCTAGGCTGTGCACTCTCCTGCAGCTCCTCGGCTCTACTTGGGGTCTCCTGTACCAGGTTCACTAATACTACTGGCTTAAACTCTTTTACAGCATCTTTTCCCAAAGGGTCTTCCAGTACAGTGTGTCCCAGTTTCCTGCAGTGAAAACAGTTTTCCCAGTGCCCTTCTTAAACCATCGGTACTGTAATTTTATGTGTTCCACTGCGTTATAATGAGACTTGAGGCCTTTCACTTCCTTTCAACCACTTTGGGCTTTTCTCCACCCGTGTTAAACCATTGCCAGTGTGCTTTTCTCTATGTTTTGTAGTGTAGGATCTCCCCTTCTCCCAATTTATTTCCCTCACAAGATGAAAATCCTCTCAGAAGCTAAATTTCATCTCATGCACCAATGCATACTTAACTGCCATTCCTGCTGCGTTTCTCACTTCTTGAACTTCCTGTTCATTCACATGAAATCTTACCGTCTCTGGAAGTGAGTCTTTAAACTTGTCCAACAGAATAATCTCCCATCGGGCCTCACAGGTCTTATCTATTTTTAAGGCCTGCACCCATCTATTAAAATGACTGTGATTAATTCTTTGAAACTCAATATAAGTCTGACCTGGTTCCATCTCTATATTTCTGAACCGCTGTCTATATTCTTCTCGTACCAATTCATAAGCACTCAGCATAGCCTGTTTGACATCTGCGTAATCTCTTGCTCCCTCATGTGACAGCACTGCACATACCTCACCAGCCGTGCCCACCAGCTTAGTCTGAACTAGCATTACTCACAGGTTCACTGGACACACCATCTGCCGAGCCAATTTTGCAAATGAAATAAAAAAGGTTTTGGCATTTTTCTCACCGAAATATGGCAATGTATTAACACAGTTGTATACATCTCTACGTTCTCCCTCCATCTTCATCCTGCTAATTTAACTTTCTTATCTAATTCCAAACTTCTGAATTTCAAATTCTCCCTCTCTTCCTTTTATCCCTCTTTCTCTTTCTCTATCTTCTCCCTCTCTTTCGGTCTCTCTTTATCTTCTAACTCCAGTTACCCAGCTTGCAATTTAAGTTTTTTCCAATTCAACTGCAGTTTCCTGCTTCTCCGATACACCAAAGTGCTTGCCCAACTCCATTATGATTTCAATTTTCCTTATGTCTCTGGTGAAACCCAATTCTAATCTACATGTTAATTCTGAAAGTGTGCCCTTCCTTTGTCTTTCTACACCTTCTTAGCAAATTTGTGAATCATCTTCAAACCTCAGAACCTCCTTAGTCATGTTATAAACCATTTCTTTTGATTTAACCAACCACAAGGAAACAAAATTAAATGAATTTTGTCACCTGTTTTATTTGAAGATCTAGGTCAATAACTGCCAAGTTATGGAATCTGCTGGGACCTTTTATAGCCAAAATCTGTTCAAATCCCATACGACAAGCCCTCAAACCGTTATGATGTCAATGTCTAACCCCTCTGTTAATTAAAACCACACACCCAGAAAAGCTCACCTCGCCTCGTAATCTGTTAAAAGATGAATGACAGAGAAGTCCCAAATTCCACTATTAAGAGAAAGATAGCCATTTACAAGTATGTAAGTGAGCTCGCTGAGCTTGAAGGTTTGTTTTCAGATGTTTCGTCACCATGACTAGGTAACATCATCAGGGAGAGTCTCTGGTGACGCATTGGTGGTATGTCCCACCTCTCTGTTTATAGGTCTTGGTTTCTTAAGGTGCATGATGTTATTTCCAGTTTTTTTCAAGGGAAGGTAGATAGGATCTAAATTGATGTGTTTATTGGTGGACTTCTGGCTAGAATGTCATGCCTCTCAGAAGTTTCGTGCGTGGCTTTGTCCTAGGAAGTGTGTGTTGTCACAGTCAACGTGGTGTCCTTCTTTGTGATAGTGGGTCATGTCTTTTGGTGGCCAGTTAGTGTTCATATGTCCTGCTAGCACGACAACAGGACAGTTTGAAATGGAGGAAAATTATTTTATATACACTGTTTAATCAATGTGTTTTCAGATAAATAACATTTTTCATATGTGTACAACACATTCTGAATGAACAATGGAGACACAGTTAATGAAAAATGATGCACATGATGTATAACATTTATAAAGCATTAAAACATTATTTGATCCTCATCTGAAGTGATAACTTCCCCTTCTCTCAACGTTCCCCCTTTCCTGGGATTCCCAACTCTAGTCTCATTCTTATCAGGATGTGTGTTATAAATTCTTGCTTCTCGTGTCCCAACTTATTTTAGTTAATCCCCTTTCTACCGGGAATTCAATACATTGGCCTGTTGGGTTCTTTCCAAAGTTAGTGTCTGTCATATTATTGGAGGAAAGGTTCTGGCATCAGACCCAGCATTTGAACATATTACTCTGTTGTACGTGCACTAACAAAGGACCACAACACACAGGCATTGCCAAGCATTGAGGGATATACATCTACTTCTTTCGATAATGTAGGTTTCTCATTTTCCACATCTCCATATCTATATCCTCTCTCTCGATCTCTCTTTGCATCTCGGTAAGAAATCCATCAATTATTCTTCGTGTCCCATCTCTCAAAACTCCTCCTTTCAGTTTATATCTAATGTTCTCTTCAAGATGTAATGTGGTTATAATGAAGCAATGTAACTACAAAGACATGCGGGAGGAGCTGGCCCGAGTTCATTGGAAGGGGAGCTGAGCAGGAAAGGCCATGGAGCAGCAATGGCAGGAGTTTCTGGGGATATGTCGGAAGATAATACCAGAAATGCAACCCCAAGAAGATGAAACATACTCATGGGAGGACAAGGCAGTATGAGTGATAAGGCCTCAGACCAAAAGAGAAAACATACAATGTGGTGAAGATGATTTGGAATCCAAAGAATTCATTGGCTCTGAGACTACATAAGGCTGGCATCACTGACACTACAGGGTCCAAGGAAGTTCCTGTGGAGTGAAGAGTGAGGCTTTTGCTCAGAAGTCTTTGACAAGGAGGTTGAGTGAAGTGATTATGCCACAGTTGAAGAGGGTGAAGACATGACTGCCCAGCTGGTTCAGTGTGCTATGTGCTTGATGTGGGAGGTCAACCACTCTGGTCTGTCTGGCTCGTTTAAGTGTGGAAAGTGTGTGCACGCTCAGCTACTGACCGAGCATGTTGCAGCGCTGATGAAAGAACTCGAGGACCTTAGGCTCATCCGAGAGAACGATATCTTTCTGGGCAAGACCTTCAGTGAGGTTATTACACCGACCATACCAGAAGAGAGCAGAAGAGAGCAGACGATGAGGAAGGCAGAGAGGAGACAGGTGCAAGAGACTCTGTGGGAAGTACCTGTCAGGAACAAGTTGAATCGTTTGGAAACAGTAGAGACAGATGACACTGCCATTCCGCAAGGTGGCCAGGTCTGTCAATCAAATGTTGGCGTGGTGACAGAGCCGTGGTAATAGGGGACTCCACAGTGAGAGGAACTGATGGGGTTTTGTGGCAGCAGGCGGGACTTAAGGATGGTGTGTTGCCTTCCTGGTGCCAGGGTTAAAGACCTCACAGTCAGAGTGCAGGAAATCCTCAAGGACGAAGGTGAAGAGCCAAACGTGGTGGTACATGTCGGCACAAATGATGTTGGGAAGAAGAGGAGAAACATACTACAGCGGGACTTCGGAGAACTAGGAAGAAGGCTGAAAAGCAGGATGTCCAGGGTGGTTATCTCCGGTTTGTTTCCAGTTCCTCAGTCTAATGAGGCCAGAAACAGTAAGATAATGGACTTGAACGTGTGGCTGGGAACTGGTGCAGGAAGCAAGGATTTAAATTCTTGGATCACGGGGGTATGTATTGTGGTAAGCATAAATTATACAAGAGAGACGGTTTGGACCTTAATAGGTTAGAGACCAGCATTTTGACAGGCAGGTTTGCGACTGCAACACAGCTGCGGTTAAACTAAGTGGGGCGAGGGGAGGGTGGAGGGAACAAACTGGATGTTTAAGAAGGAAATTGAAGGGAAAGTTAGAACAAGGGAAGTCAAGAAAGATAACTGTATCAATGAAGCAGGAAACGCAAAAAGGGATCATACTGTAAGGTTGCGTGAAATAGGAGTTGATGAGAAGAGTCAGGGCAGTAACAAATTAAAAAAATACTTTAAATATGAATGCACGAAGCATGATAAATAAGATGGATGATCTTGAGGCTCTTTTGAAAATTGGCAGATACCATATTCTGCTGATAACTGAGACGTGGCTTCAAGTGGACAGTGCTTGCAAAATGAATATTCAAGGCTACACATGCTATCGTAAGGACAGACTGACGGGCAGAGGGGGTGGGATGGCCCTGTTGGTAAGAGGTGGTATTCAGTCCCTTGTGCGGAGGGAACCTAGAGTCAGGGGAGGTAGAGTCAGTGTGGATAGAGCTGAGAAATTCTAAGCGTAAAAAGACCCTCTTGGGGGTTATCTACAGGCCCCCAAAGAGTAGTCTGGATGTTGGATATAAGTGAAATCAGGAGCTGAAATTGGCCTGTCGCAAAGATATTACTACAGTTGTTATTGGGGATTTCAACATGCAGGTAGACTGGGAGAATCAGGATTGTATTGGACCCCAAGAAAGAGACTTTGTGGAGTGCCTACGAGGTGGATTCTTAGAACAGCTGGTGCTGGAGTCGACCAGGGAGAAGGCAATGCTGGATCTGGTATTGTGCAACGAACCAGAATTGATCAGGGACCTGGAAGTGATGGAGCCATTGGGAAGTAGTGACCATAATCCAATAAATTTCAATCTGCAATTTGAGAGGGAGAGGGTACAATCGGAAGTGACAGTATTTCTGTTGAATAAAGGGAATAATGGAGCTATGAGGGAGGAGCTGACCAAAGTTCAATGATGCAATACCTTAGCAGGGATGACAGTGGAGGAACAATGGCAGATACGTCAGTGTATAATGCAGAAGATGCAGGATCAGTTCATTCCAAAAAGGAAGAAAGATCCTAGGAGGAGTCATGGGTGGCCGTGGCTGACGAGGGAAGTTAAGAAACATATAAAGTTAAAACAGAAAAAGTATAACACAGCAAAGATAAGTGGGAAAACGGAGGACTGGGAAGCTTTTAAAGAACAACAGAGGATTACTAAGAAGGAAACATGCAGAGAGAAAAAAATGAGGTACGAAGTTAACTGGCCAAAAATATAAAGGAGGATAGTAAAAGCTTTTTTAGATATGTGAAAGGCAAAAAACGAAATAGTTAAGACTAAAATTTGGCCGTTGAAGACAGAAACAGGGGAATATATTACGGGGAACAAAGAAATGGCAGAAGAATTGAATTGGTACTTCGGATCTGTGTTCACTGGGCAAGACACAAACAATCCCTGAGGTAACAGTGGCTGAAGGACCTGAACTGAAGGGAATTTATATTTGCCAGGAATTGGTGTTGGAGAGACTGTTAGGTCTGAAGGTTGATAAGTCCCCGGGGCCTGATGGTCTAGAACCCGGGTACTGAAGGAGGTGGCTCGAGAAATCGTGGATGCGTTGGTAATTGTTTTCCAGAGTTCGATTGATTCGGGATCAGTTCCTGTGGATTGAAGGGTGACTAATGTTGAAACTAATGTTGAAAGGTGGGAGAGAGAAAGCAGGAAATTATAAACCAGTCAGTCTGACATCAGTGGTGGGAAAGGTGCTGGAGTCGATTATAAAGGATGAAATTATGACACATCTGGATAGTAGTAACAGGATAGGTCAGAGTCAGCATGGATTTATGAAGGGGAAATCATGTTTGACTAATCTTCTGGATTTTTTTGAGGATGTAACTCTGAAGATGGACATGGAAGATCCAGTAGATGTAGTGTACCTGGACTTTCAGAAAGCTTTTGATGAAGTCCCACATAGGAGGTCAGTGAGCAAATTAAGGGCGCATGGTATTGGGGGCAAAGTACTAACTTGGACTGAAAGTTGGTTGGCTGACAGGAAACAAAGAGTAGTGATAAACAGCTCTATTTTGGAATGGCAGGCAGTGACCAGTGGGTATCGCAGGGATCAGTGCTGGGACCGCAGCTTTTTACAATATATATTAATGATATAGAAGATGGTATTAGTAATAACATTAGCAAATTTGCTTAGACACTAAGCTGGGTGGCAGGGTGAAATGTGAGGATGATGTTAGGAGATTACAGGGTGACCTGAACAGGTTAATTGAGTGGGCAGATGCAGTTTAATTTGGATAAATGTATGGTTATCCACTTTGGTGGCAAGAACAGGAAGGCTGACTACTACCTCAATGAAATCAATTTAGGTAAAGGGGCAGTACAAAGAGACCTGGGTGTTCATGTACACCAATCAATGAAGGTAAGCATGGAGGTACAGCAGGTAGTGAAGAAGGCAAATACATTGCTGGCCTTCATAACAAGAGGGATTGAGTATAAAAACAAAGAGGTTCTTCTGCAGCTGTACAGGGCCCTGGTGAGTCCACACCTGGAGTATTGTGTGCAGTTCTGGTCTCCAAATTTGAGGAAATACATTCTGGCTATTGAGGGAGTGCAGCGTAGGTTCACGAGGTCAATTCCTGGAATGCAGGACTACCTTACGCTGAAAGACTGGAGCGACTGGGCTTGTATACTCTTAAGTTTAAAAGACTGAGAGGGGATCTGATTGAGACATGTAAGATTATTAAAGGATTGGACACTCTGGAGGCAGGACACAGCTTAAAAATATGGGGTAGACCATTTAGGACAGAGATGAGGAGAAACTTCTTCACCCAGAGAGTGGTGGCTGTGTGGAATGCTCTGCCCCAGAGGGCAGTGGCGGCCCAGTCTCCAGATTCATTTAAGAAAGAGTTGGAGAGAGTTCTGAGGGATAGTGGAATCAAGGGTTATGGAAATAAGGCAGGAACAGGATACTGATTAAGGATGATCAGCCATGATCATATTGAATGGTGGTGCAGGCTCGAAGGGCAGAATGGCCTACTCCTGCACCTATGGTCTATTGTCTACAGAGATGTTAAGCATGGTCAGGGAGAGAAACAGAGGAAACACATTCACTTTCAACACAGAAGATGGCATTTCGCAAGGAAAAAGATTCAGCTGAATTAAACATTTGAATTAAACATTTAAATTAAGATCAGTTAAATGTTTTTGTGGAATGTGTCAGATTGGAAGCAAGACCCGGGGAGACAGACCGTCAGCAGAATGAGAGTTTGAAAATGGAAGTATTTCCACATCAGAAACCAGGTTAGGTCACTGAGTGCAGGGCTGATGGATGAATGAGTCTCAGTGAGACTTGGGGAACAGACAGCAGAATTGCATTGCAGATATTGCAGCTCGAAACTGCGTATTTATGTAGTGCTGTAAACCACAGCAGCAGGAGAAGCAGAACAGCATTCAACCACAACCTGTAACTTTTTGCCAGGATGACACCTCAGTCTGTCATTACCATCAACACCATCTATGGCTCAGTGACAAGTGTGGGTGAACATGTCAGAGTCAGAATCACATGAACCTTAACCTGATGCTAACTCATTAAAGCTACGGGACTTGTCCAACAGTTCTGATCGAAGCCCAGCAGTTCTGCCACAGTCAGTCATAAATGGTGATGGACAATTAAACAAATGACGGAGGAGAGGGTTCCACAAACATCCCCATCCTAAATAATGGAACAGACCTGCACATCAGTGTAAAGGAGAAGGATGTTTTATCTGCACCATCCTCTGCCAGAAGTGTTGAGTCGATGATACACCTCACCCCCATCATGATGCCAACAAAATCACAGATGGCAGTCTTCAGCCAATTTGATTCGCTGCATGTGACATGAAGAAACAGCTGAACACAGTAGATACGACACAGACAATGGGTCCTGACTCCATTCCTGCAATAGAACTGAAGACTTATGCTGCACAACAAGCCGTGTCCCTGAGGAAGCTGTTTCATTCCAGCTCCAAACCTGACATCTCCCTGGCAATGTGGAAAATTATTCAGCTGTGTCCTGTCCACTAAGACGGGAAATATTACAAACTGACCAATTACTACCCCCTCAGTCCCATCATAACAGCCAAATTGGTGGGAGTTCTTTTTGACAGAGATGTCAAGCAGCACAGAAGTAACCCGTTCAGTGTGGTTTCCGATAGATCCCCATGTGGAGATGGTGCGGTGGAAATGTTACTGGATTATTAATCCAGACCGGGCTAATACTCTGGCAGCGGGTGGAAGTTAAAAACAATTAATAAAATATCGAGATCTAAAATCTGGGGTCAGTAACCGTGACCTTGAAGCCAATATGGATTGTAAACAGAATTTCCTTCTCCAATGTACTTTTAGGAAGTGAATCTCCCGTGATTTTCTGGGCTGGCCTAAAACTGACTCCAAAGACCCTGACATGTGATAAACATTTCAATGGTCTCTGAAACGGCCAATAAAGGCACTCATTTGTATCAAACTACTCCGAGGTCTGAACGGATGAAACCGGACAGAACACCCGGACTCAGCATCAGTGTCAGAAAAGGGAATGGGAACACACTCCTGTCGACCCTGCAGATTCCCCCTTCCTAACATCTGAGAGCTTGTGACAACATTTACCGAGCTTTCACACAGACTGCACAGAAACATTGGGAAAGGAGTAGGTCATACAACACTTTGAGCCTCCCCATTCTAGTTCATGAAAAAAATCTCCGCAATGCACTTACCCCACACGATATACATATCCGTTAATGTGAGTAACCCTGGGAAGCTATAAAATAGGCGGTGCAGTAGTACGTTTGGTCCATCGAGTTTGCTAACCAACTCAATGTAATGATTGTTGGCCCTTCATTTCCACACCGTGCTCCTGCTCTCCCACCATCCATTTACTGTCTCTAAATCCTTATTTATAATTAGTGTCTTGGTTTCCAGGTGCAAGCGAATTCCCCAGGTTCCCCAGTCAGTGAGTACAGGCATTTATTCTCATCTCAATGCAGAGTGACCTGCCTGTACCAGCCAGGGGAATTATCATCCCTGCTTCCAATCTGTCTCACCCTGTCAGACTTTTGTATATTTCACTGATTTCTCCACTCATTTTCCCAAACCCCATGGAATACTGGCTCAGTCACCACAAACTCTGCTCCCACAACAAGCTCGCCATCCCAGATATCAGTCTGGTCATCCTTCACTGCTCTCTGTCAATGTCAGGTTTGTCCTTTATTAGGTATGGAGATGAGAACTGCCCACAATACTGCACAATGTTTGAGATGATGTCTCACCAAGTCCCTGTACAGCTACAGTAAGACACCATTTCTCCTGGACTCACATCCCCCTGAAATGAAGGTCAGCACACCATTTATCTTCTTTCCTGCTTTCTTTCCTGCAATATTGCTTTCAGTGACTGGTGTACAAGGAGATCCAGATCCTTTTCAATGTTATAGCTCCCCACTTGCTGGTTGTATATACACTGGGCAGCGTGCCAATGCCATGCCCAGTATTGACTTCTGGTTACAGGACTCACTGCGCTGCAGGGGCCTCAGAGGTTTATGCAGAAGGAAACAACAAAAAGGAGCATACGTCCCTTTGTAAATCAACATGTTTCAACCAATCCTTTTCAAATGGTCGGCTGCCAATTTATCGTTTCCACCAAAGGGCACACCGTCACCTCTATCCACATTGTTCTCCATCTGTCAGGTATTTACCCATTCACTCTCCTTGTCTTAGTCTTCTCGGTGCTTTTTTACATCCTCCTCACCCACTCACAATCCCACATCCGTTAGTGCTGTCAGCAGGCTGGGATATATTGTATCTGATTCCAGCAACCCAATGTTTAATGGGTATTGTGAACAGCTGGACCCCAAGCACCGATCCCTGCGACACCTTCCTCTGTTAATTTCTATTTATTTATTTCGTGAATCTGGGTGTCACTGGCTGGGCCAGCATTTATTACCTGACCCCAGATGCCCTTGAGAAGGTGGTGGTGAGCTGCTTTGTTGAACGCTGCAGTCCACCTGCTGCTGTTGACCTCCAATGCCATTAGGGAGGGAATTCCGGGAATCTGACCCAGCGGCTATGAAGGAGCGGTGATGTATTTCCAAGTCAGGGTGGTGAATGGCTTGGAGGGAACCTAAAGATGATAGTACTTCCATACATCTGCAGCCCTTGTCCTTCTAGATAGACGTGGTCGTGTGTTGGGAAGATGGTCTCTGAGGATCTTTGGTGAATCATTTCACTGCAGCATATAGATAGTAAAACCCTTCTGCTGCTGAGCGTTGATGGTGGAGCATTGTGGATATAGGGACAATCAAACTGGTTGCTTTGTCCTGGATGGTATAAAGCTTCTTGAGTGTTGTTGGGGCTGCACTCATCAAGGCAAATTGGGAGTCTTCTATCACACTTCTGACTTATGCATTGTAGATGATGGACAGACTTTTGGAAATCAGGATGTGAGTTACTCGCCACAGTATTCCTAGCTCCTGACTTGCTCTTGTAGTTATTGTGTTTATGTGGTGAGACCAGTGTGTTTCTGAGCAATGATTACCCACCAGGATTTTGATTCTGGGGGATTCAGTGATAGTAACACCATTGAATGCCAAGGGGCAGGTTAGATTGTATTTAATTGGTGATGATCATGGTCTAGCATTTGTGTGGCCTGAGTATTACTTGCCAATTGTCAGCCTGGATTCTGTCCAGATCTTGTCGCAATTGAACATGAACTGCTTCAGTATCTGACGAGCCACAAATGTTGCAGAACATTGGACAATCATTGGCGAACATCCCCACTTCTGACCTTAAAATGGAAGGAAGGTCATTGATGAAGCAGCCCTGAAGAAGTTTTCGGCCACTGCTCGAGGAACTCCTGCAGACTTGGAGCTGAGTTGACTGACCTTTATCAACCATGACCATCTTCCTACGTGTCAGATACGATTCTAACCAGCGGGGAGTTTGCCTCTGATACCCATTCATTCCAGTTTTGTTAAGGCCCCTTGATACTACACTTGGTAGAAGGCAGCCTTGACTTAAAGGGCTGTCACTATCACCCCACCACTGTAATTAAGCTCTTTTGTCCATGTTTGAACCACGGTAATGAGGTCAGGAGCTGAGTGGCCCTGGTGGAGCCCAAACTGGGCGTCATTGAGCAGGTTATTGCTGAGCAGGTGCAGCTTGAAAGCACCGAGACCTTCCACCACTTTCCTGATGATCGAGAGTAGACTGATGGGGTGGGAATTGGCCGGATTGGGTTTGTTTTGCTTTTTATATACAGGAGATACTTGGGGTAATTTTCTCCATGATCGGGAAAGCCGTTGTTGTAACTGTATTGAAACAGTTTGGCTAGAGGAGTGGCAAGTTATGGAGCACAAGTTTTCAGTACTATTGCCAGAATGTTGTCAGATTATGGACCCTATGGAGTATCCAGTATCTCCAATCATTTCTGGATATCGCGTGGACTGAATCAAATTGGCTGATGACTGGTAACTGAATCGCTGTGGACAACTGGAGGATCATCCACTCAGCACTTCTGACTGAAGATTGTTGCGAATGCATCAGCCTTATCTTATACACTGTGGTAGTACCACCCAAATGATGGAGGTTATTCTCAATGTGCAGGTGTGACTTTATCTCCACAATGACTATGCGGTGGTCACTCTTACCGATACTGTCATGGACAGATACTTCTGCAACTGGCAGATTAGTCAGGCTGTGGTCAAGATGTATTTTCCTCTTGTTGGTTCCTTCACCACCTGCCGCCAGTTATATCCTTTCGGACCCAGCCAGCTCGATCAGTAATGCTGTAGCTGAGAAACTGTTGGTGGTGAACATTGAAATCCCCCACCCAGAGTACATCCTGCGTACGTGCTACCCTCAGTGCTTCCTCCAAGTATTGGTCAGCATGGAGGAGTACTGAGTCATCAGTTGAGAGAGGCTGGTACATGGTAATCAGCAGGAGGTTTCCTTTCCTATGTGCAAACTAATGCCATGAGACTTTATGGGATACGGAGTCACTGTTGAGGACTCCAAGAGCAATTCCCTTCCAACTGTATCCCACTGTGCCGCCACGTCTGCTGATGAGACAGGAGATATCTGGGGAAGGTAATGGGGAGTCTGGGACATAGTCATACTCACCGAATCATACCTTTCAGAAAATGTCAGGCTATTACTTGTCGAGTCTGTTTATTTCGATTCACTGTTTCCTGCCAGCTGTCCCATTCTAGAAACATGTCCATATATTAGCCCCAATCCACTCAGATTTGATTTTGCAAATTGGGCTTGGAGCTTTACCAACATTTTTCTAAAAATCAAAATGTTTTACATCCATTGCTTCTCTTTCATTTGTCTCCCAGTTTGTTTCTCAAACATAATTCCCATTTCATAAATCTATGTTGGTGTTGTCTATGACCATTACTTTCAACAACAATAATTTCTGCTAAACCATTTACTTACTATGTTTATTGTTCCATGTACTCTACCATTTTCCCACAATACACTCGGTTTTCCTATTATTGTTAGAAAGTTTTGTGAAGACAGAACTGAAGTAATGGCTTCATAGTTCTGCCATTTCCCTGTTCCCCATTCTCCATTCATTGGTTTCAAACTGTCAGGAAGCTGCAGTTGTTTTCTCATATTTCTCGCATTGACATAATTTAACAAGCTAATACAGTTCACTCTGATAACCCTTATGAATATAACTCTGCAGAAATCCATCAATTCCTGCCTTAAACTGCTCAATAATTGACCTTCCACACCATATACTCACAGGGGCATAGACTCTGTGCCAACAGAAATACAGCACGATCTGTACTAGTCCCACTTTCCTACACCAGGCCCATAGCCTGGAATGTTATGACACTTCCAATTGCTCGTCCAAGTACTTTTTAACGATTGTGAGGTGATCATTCCCCTCTCAGGAAGTAATCCCCGAACCCCAGACCTCGAGGTGAAAAAATGTTTAAATCATCTCTGAATCTCAAACTCTTCATGGGGAGAATGTGCAAACTCCACACAGTCAGTCGCCTGAGGCGGGAATTGAACCCGGGTCTCTGGCGCTGTGAGGCAGCAGTGCTAACCACTGTGCCACCGTGCTGCCCCCACTGTAAAAGTGTGCTCCTTTGTACTTGACCCTCTCACTAAAAGGAACAGCTGCTGCCTATCCACCCTGTCCGTGTCGCTTATAAACTTATCCATCTGAATCACTGACTCCTCAGCTTTCGCTGCTCCAGAGTAAACAACCCGAGCTTATCCAGCCTCTCTCCATAGCTGATATGATCCATTCCAGGGAACATCCTGGTGAATCACCTCTGCACCCTCTCCAGTACAATCACATCCTTCCTGGAATGTGGTTCCCGGAGCTACATACAGTACTCCATTTTTGCCGAACCAAAGCCCTGTATTGCTCTTATAATCTACACCCTGATTAGGAAACGCTACACCCAAGGTCCAATTCTTAACTAGCCCGTTAACCTGTCCAGGAGAAAGTGAGGAATGCAGATGCTGGAGATCAGAGCTTCAAAAATGTGTTGCTGGAAAAGCGCAGCAGGTCAGGCAGCATCAAAGGAGCAGCAGAATCAACGTTTCCGGCATAAACCTTCTTCAGGAATCTGCCCGAAACATCGGTTTCCCTGTTTCTTTGATGCTGCCTGACCTGCTGCGCTTTTCCAGCAACACATTTTTAAGCATTAACCTGTCCAATCACATTCAGGGATGTGTGGAGAAGCACAATCTGAGCTTCCCAGTGTGCTGCCATTCATTGAGTCCTCCCCTGCCTGGTTCCATTTCCCAAAGTGCATCACCTCATATTTATCAGGGTTACATTCCATCTGCCATTGATGTGCCCATCTGACCATTTCATCTGCATCTTCCTGTCAACTTAAGGCCTTCCCCCTCACTGCGAACCACCCAGCCAATCTTTATGTCAAACATACACTTACTTATCATACCTTCCCCACTCTCCACCTGGCCCCCTCCACATTCAGATCTATATTTTGTTATGAATAACACAAAGAATAAGGGACACAACACTGATCTCTGTGGTACACCAGGGGACACTGGTTTCCAGTCACACAAACAGCCTTCTACCACCACCCTCTGTTGCCTGCTACTAAGACAATTTTCGTTGTAACTTGTCAAGTTATCCATCATATTGTGAGATTTTACTTTATTTTTCAGTTTCCCAGGTGGAAATTTGTCAAAGGCCTTCCTACAAAACTAAATAATCTACCTCCTCAAACTAATTCAATCAAATCCATTGGATGTGACTTCCTTCTGATAAAGTCATGATGATTATCCCTGATCAAACCTTGCAACTCTGATTGGAGTTCGATTTTCTCCTTACCTATTTTATCCAGTAGTTTCCTTAACAGTGATCTAATACTCGCTCGTCTATAGTTCTCTGGTCTATCTCTCACATCCTTACTGTGAAGTGGAATTGTATTCGCAGTTCTCTAGTTCTCTGGTACCTCCCCTATGGTCAGATTCTAATTAAAATATTCAGTCAGTATCTTTCCTCCTTTGACCCCAACAACCGCCTGTAATACAACTCATTCAGACATGGAGGTTGGTCCAAATTTGTACAGAACAAAACCTCAAATCCCTGATCGTATTTTACATCAATCTGTTCATGAGCTTCCTAGTCCATCTTCTTGAATTCTGTACCTGCATCCTCCTTCTCCCAAGTAAAATAGATGTGAAGGTCTCATGTAACAATCCATCAATGTTCTCCAGCTTGACACACAGATTGTCCCTTTGGTTTCTAATGGACACTAACTGTTTGCTGATTATTCTCTTCTACTTGTCCGTGTAGAATATCGTGGAATTCTCCCTTATCTCGCCTACTTGTACTTCTTCATGTCCCTCTGTTATTCAGTCCTTTCGATGTTTCTCAGAGTCACTACAATCACCTCTCATGTTTTGAAACTCGAGATCACAGGCTGAGGTTCCCAGTCAGACAATCTTGCCATTTTACGGATTAATCTGGATAATACCCTTTAAAGTTCCTCTGTAGTCAATATATTCTTTCTTAGATTGGGACTCCGAACGGTACACAATATTCTATGTTTAGTCTCACCAACGCTCGATGCAACTGGTGCTAGACATCCTCTATCTTCCAATTACATTCACATGACTGCAAACTGAATTTTTACTTTCCCAGTGGCATATATTCTTCCCAATATCTCTCGCTTTAATTTTTCTTATGAACTTACAGGGTGAGTTCTTTAGAAAAAGCTCAGGAATATCCAACTATCCGTTATACATTGGTTCATCATTGCCTATGTCCACAAGAATCATCCTCAAACCATTCCAAAAATATGTTTGCCACTTCTGGTTTTCCTTTCATCGGTACATTCTCACACTCCCCAGTTATGTTATTACCTTCTATATATCTAGTAGCATGTTCTTTGTAATCGAGTCCAACACACACCTGACTGCGGGTGACAAGATAACTGGTCTGTAGTTCACCACTCTCCATCTTCATCCTTTCTTGAACTGTTGGATAATATTTATAACCTTTGCCTGATCCAGATTGGCTAAATGCCTTTCGGGAATGTGTCGGAAAATAAAGTGAAAATCCTCGATGTAATCAATATGTCTATTGCTGCTTCCTCTGAAATTCTTGTATCAAGTACATCTAGTCTGTCAGATTTATAAATATTCGATCCAGCTTTCTTTACAAAGATAAGAATGATCTTAGGCTTTACTTACACAAGTCCCAGGGTCACTTGGTATTTCTGGAAGATTTTCTGGACATTCTTCCATGAAGATAGACACAAAGAAACTGTTTCTTTTCTCTGCGATTTCTCTGTTCTCTGCAGTAAATTATCCTGAACGCACACCAACTGTTCCACATTTGACCTTGTTTTTATTTCTTTTCAAGCAGTATAGACGCTTTTTAGCAGTCTTTATGTTTTTCTTTCGTTTGCACGCTTTTTCTCATTTTGATTTTTTTCTCAGATTCTTGGTCATCCTTTGCTGGGTCCTACATTTCTCTGAATCCACTGGGTTACTGCAACACTTGGCATTTTTCTAAGCTACCTCCTTTTATCTAATAGGTAGATGAAGGTGGGGTTGAAAGTGATAGTCGGAGAGGAGGATGGACCAGATTGATAGGGAGGAAGGTGGACACATAGGAACATTCAAAAGAGCGGTGCTAACTTGGAAGTTTGGAGTAGGATAAGGTGGGATTAGAGGAAATGGAGAAATCCACTATAACCCCCTGTGTTTGGAAGGTCCCAAGACAGAAGATGAGGCTTTCTTCCTCCAGGCCTCTGGTGGTTTGGGTTTGGCGATAGAGCAGGCCCAGTGCCCTTATGTCCTTGGCAGAGTGGGAAGGGGATTTAAAGTGCTCAGCCAAAAGGCGATGGAGTTGTTCAGTCTGGCCGTCCCAGAGATGTTCGCTGAAATGATCCACAAGTTGACCTCCTGCCTCGCCAATGTAGAGAAGACCACATTGGGTTTAATGGTTGCAGCAGATGAGGCGTTCTGTCTCCCTTAATCACCTATCACTTTCAACCTCACCTTCATCTACCTATCGCAATCCCAGCTACCTCCCCCGTCGCACCCCCTTTGGACAATGATCTTCCAACAATGCTCTGTATTCCCCCAGAGAGCTGAGACATCTCTGAGCTGGGTGGGAACCTTAAAGCAGGCTGGTAAAGTATTGCTGCTGCTGTACAAGGTCTTAGTGAGATCACATCTGGAGTAGTGTGTACAGATTTAATCTCTTCAATGAAGAAAGGATGTTTTAAATTGGACGCAGCTCAGAGATGGTTCCCTCAACTGATTCCTGCAATGAAGGTGCTAACTTATAATGAAAGGATGATCAGGTTGACCCAGTAGCCATTGGAGTTTACAAAAATTGAAATGATCTTATTTGAAAATAGATGATAGAAGGATTCAACATGTGAAGTGAATTACACAGATAGTGGAGGAATCCATTCCGTTCTCCAGCCTGTTACACAATAACAACAGGAGGATATTCAGGTCTTCAAACCTGTTGCACCAAAACAGGACGAGGCTATTCAGCCCCTGGAGCCTGATATACACTTACAGAAGGAGGCCAATCAGCCACTCGAGCCTATGCTGCACCAGTATCCTGTTAAACAGCAACAGGATCAGTCCATTCAGCCTCATCATGTCTGCAACATAGGAACTGGAAGAGGTCACACATTGACTGGAGATTGTTACACTGGGATAACAGGAGGCCATTCAGACCAACCGAGCCTATTGCAAGGGAATTGGATAAGGATAAAAACTATCTGAGACTTCTTTCATGAGAAAGGAAGAGGTAATTTAGACACGTGATTGTTGTATGGGAAGAAGAGAAGACCAATCAATCCCTCGGTCCCATCTTCAGGATACATAAGGAGACCGTTCAGTATATCCACCTGTTATGGCGAAGTATGAGAAGACCCATCAGCCCTTTAAAATGTTACACAGCAACAGGAAGATTCCATAATCTCCCAATCCTCTAAAGCATCAACAGGATGAGGTTATTCTGGCCTTGGAGACGACAACATGGGAAAACCAGAAAGACGTCAGCCTATCGATATTGTACACCAGCAGGATAATGACTCCATTCAGTCACACATGGATCTTACACAGCAATTGGAGCAGATCTCTTAAAACCTTGTGCCCATTAAACAGGAATTCAAAGAAAAAGTAAAGGTTTTCGAAAGGGAAGAACTTGTAATAATGGCATACATTAGGGACTAAAGTGTAACAATAAACTGTTGTAATTTAAGGCAAATTATTAGAATCCATTGTTCAGGACATTTGCAAACTTAAACCACAATTCGTCAGAGTCAACATGGTTTTATGAAGGCTAAATCGTGTTTCAATTATTTGGTTGAGTTATTTGAAGATGTCACAAACAAGGTGGATCGTGGGAATCCTGGAGATAGAACATATCTGGTCTTCCTGAAGGCATCGGATATGTCGCTTCTCCAAAGAGTAAGTGGTAAGATGAGACAACATGGGTTTAGGAGTAATGTATTAGCTTGGATGGAGGATTGGTTATCCAACAAAATGGAGTCAGATGGAATATGTGTGTCATTTTATTTTGGCAAATGCAATTTGTGGGGTGCCATTGATTTCAGTTCTCATGCCTCAACCATTTGCGATCGATGTTATTACTGTACTCGGTTGATGGGATAGAAAATACAATGCCACATTTTCAGATGACACGAACATTGGTGGGAAATTACTTCGGAATGATGATGCAAGAGATTTTAAAATTACATGGATAGGTTGGGTGAACGGGCCAACATTTGGCAAGGAAAATTAAAGTGAATAAATATGGGGCTATTCAAGTTGGCCAGTGTGATAGAAAGACAAATTATTATCTGAATGGAGAGAAAGTTCAAAGTGCTTAGGTGCAGAGGGATCTGGGTGTCTGCTTGCATATCATAGAAAACCTGCCTGCGGGTACTGTCGTAATGAGAACTGCAAGCATAATTTCAGTGGTTATTTATAAAAGGATAGAGTAGAAAGGTAGGGAGTGTTGGTGTAGCTATGCAAGGCATTAGTGAGGCTGCAACTGGAGTACAGTTTGGGTGTCCTGCAGAATGAGCTATTTCCATTGGAGGCAATTCAGAGGAACTTCATTAGATTGATTCCATGTTTGAAGTGTTTGTCTTATGAAGAGAAATTGAACAGATATACAGGTACTGAGTTTGGTGATGTCGCTGTGGTAAGCAAGAGATTAAATTACCAAGAGAGGGTGGAAAGTCTGCAAGTAGATTCAGAGGGGTAAAGATAATAGATAATAGTTTGGCAGGTGGAATTTAACATGATATAACTTGTCATTTCATTTACAGGAATAATGGAAAGCAATATGTTACTAAAATGGAGAGAGATTACAGGACTTAATGATACTGTGTCCTGGGGGGTCCACTCAGATCCGTTCAGACATGGGAGGTTTTGCTCCATCCCTGATCCTCAGCTCCCAGACACTCCAAGTGACCCCATTGCTCTCCGAACACATGGAATACTTTGATGTGGTTGATGATGGTGATGGTGTTTTGAAACGTGCATCAAGGAGACGGCCTTTATCCAAGATATATTCATTTCTTTCTACGTGGAGACCCGATGACGATGGGAATGGCTGACTGCTTCTGAATGAACAGGCCATGACTGCTGCCAGGACAGTGGGTATTCACCAATATGATGCACTGTGATGGGCACACTGTAACATTAATAGAGAGAGAACTCCTTCAGTTCCTCTACCTCTCCCCATTGACATGGATACCCTGCAGATGCCATGTACACCATCGGCAAACCCACTATACTGAATACACCCGGCAGCTCCCTGCTGAGGGAGAAACAATCTATATACCTCATCCACCATATATATGCTCCTTCACCGAATGGTGACATTGATGTTGAGATACTGGGAGATGATGGATATGTCACCTCGTCCTGCCTGGAAAGTTCTGGATTATAGAAGCTGAATGAAACAGTGACCCTCACAGTCACTGGCAGCATCCTCCTCCCCCTGGTGTGAAGCTGCAGGTCGTGTTGAAGGAGGTGACACCATTCTATGACCAGCTCCTTGTTCAGTCAGGGCCCCTCACACTCTGCTCCTTGGTTAAGTGGAGCTTGGGAAGCTGTTCCTGGAAAACCCGGGGTGGATATAATAGATCCCTTTCCCCGCACACACACTGACGCCGTGGTTTCAGAGCTTCCCCTCTCTGCAGCCTCTGCTCCATTTATTGTTCATGTTACAGACCCAGATGCTGTAACTACAGTCCCCAGGCTCCATCCAGAGTTGGGTCACCAAATCCTCAGGTCTCCCTGAATGTCGGAAGCAGCTCACAGCACAACCTCCAGCAAACCATCCCCAGCTGCTGGACTAACTTTTCAATTACAGGAGCCAGTCAGAAACCACTTGGTACAAGTGTTGTGGACCAGTCCATATCCCCGCAAAATATTGAAAGAAGTCCGTTTAGATCCAAACCTTTCCTTATTTTGAATATAGATGGGAAGTGTGCCTTACAGATATGTTGCAATTGGTCAAACCACTCGACATTAAGCAAAATATAATCTATTCAAATGCTTTAGTTAAAATACAATCAAAGAAAAGAAAATTTTGGGATAGCTTATATGTTGGAACACTTACACAAACAATAGATACCGTACCTTCCTGGTATACACTGCTTGGCCCAAAGATATATTCAAATACAGATCCTTACAGCAGTTTTCCAATCCAGGGGGAAACAGCATCAACAGAGATCTCAGAGAGAAAAGCAGCTGGGGATCATGTATTGAAACTTCCAACCCTTCTAGAATCCCCAACAGCTTCTGAATGCTGCAGCTAAAAACAAAACGAGGAAACCTGGTCTGGAAGTGCTGGCCACTGCCCTTCCATTCTTACCACCGCTTTAATGAAACCTAAAAGCTTTCTCAATTATTTGCTTTAACTGTTTTCAGACAGCAGTTCTGCACCTCTGCATTTAAAACCTCTATTCAAAAAAAATCCGAAAGAAAATAACCTTTTTACAGTGATAGTATCCTCACGACTCCACCTTTAATGAAATAATCGATCAATATACAAGTGTGGATTCATTTTAGACCCCCTAGACTTCCTTATATATATATAAAGCATTGACTCTGACCATACAAATGTTCACAACTAGATTAGATTTCAATCATTTTACTCCTGCAACAGAATGCCTTTGTCTTTCTTCATCCAAGTCTCCACAACGTGTCAAAATTTAGGTTTCCTCGCCCTGTCACCTGTATAATTTGAAATTGAATGGCAGCAATAATAAGCTCAATCGAAACAGACTGGTGTTTCCTTCCCTAAACTTCTCCAAAATTTTAAGGGTTCACGATCAGTGATAAAGATTTGGCTTATGTATGTTATTCGCGATTTAAATGCTGAAACGTTGTAACGCCAACAAAAAGCTCAAGACCTCCTTCCCATTGTGGAATAAATCTGTTGATGATTCCACTGGACAGTCCAACCACACGTTACATAATGGAGCACTTCTCATCTCTCCAACAGTCCTTCTGAATGACATAGCTCCTCATGTCTCAGCATAAAAGAGTTACATGCTTCTGTACCTCTTAATGCTGTAACCTCTTTCCCTGCTACTCCTGGCCTATGCCAGTAAAGCTTACTTTCACAGGTATATATTTTAAGATCTCGCACATTCTTCTCCATGCCTCACAGAAACCAAACTTTGATTTCTGAACCAAATCATCATCATCATCATCAGCCATTTCAGCTTCTAATCTTGCCGTTGTAACTGCTCTTCCACACGAGTTCTCACGATTGCAGGAAGTGAATTATTGAACTTCTCCAACATAAGAATCTCTCTAACAGTGTCATAGCTTTGCTCTGTGTTTAATACCCTTACCCACTATTCAAAATTACTTTGTTTTATCCTTTCAAACTCAATGTGAGTTTAACCAGGGACCGTTTTCTAGATTCCTGAAACGCTGTCTGTCGGCTTCTAGCACAAGCTCATTTGCACTTCAGATGGCTTTCTTCACCACCCCATACTGGCCAGATACCTCCTCCGATAGGGATGCAAATACCTACCAGCTTTGTTTGGATCAACTAAATCCACATGGCTACTGGCCACTGCATTAGTTTAGCCGCTTTCTCAAATGAAATTCAAAAGGCTCCCCCATCCTTCTCATCAAATTTAGATAATGCCTGGGTGTATTTAAACAGAACCTCATTAGGCCATTGGCTATTACAGGGTTGCTCAACCTCACAATCCTCCTCATCCAGCCTACCGTCTACCTGGATCTCCGCTTTCTATGTCAACTTTCCTCTCTAATTGCTAACTGTTTAAGTTGGAACTCTTTGCTTTTCTTCTCTCCTTTCCTCTCTTTCTTCTTCATTTCCTTTTCTTTTATTTCTACTTTTCATCATAATTCAAACTCTTTCAATTCCTTCTTATGTTCAAAGTGCCTCATTTGAAATTGAATTCTAGCCATTTCGAAAGCGTCTGATGGCGGTTCCGTCCAATGTAATTCCGGAACTATAGCTGTAATTATCTCTCATTTTCGCACAGACAAAAGCAAACCCAACTCCAGCTTGTCTGTCAATTCCTACAGCTTTGCCTTCATTACCTTTTGTAAAACCCCCAAGTTTACTTCTTCCACACCCAGAGAACTCTTCGTGACTGAAAGAATCTAAATACACAAAACTCTGTTTAAACCCGCCGAATTCAACATCCGGAACAAAAGACACTAACAACTACCATATGCGACCTTTGTACCGAATAATCTCCCGGTGCATAATCTCCAGTGTCTGCATGAGCTTATTCTGGATTCTCTGGCTTCCTCACACAATCCAAAAATGTGCATGTCAGGTGAATAGGCCATGCTAAATTATTCATAGTTTTCAGGGATGTATGTGGGTTAGGATCCTTTTCGGGGTAAATATTAGGGTAGAGGAATGGGTCTGGGTAGGTTACTCCTCGGAGGGTCGGTGTGGACTTGTTGGGTCTATTGGCCTGTTTGCAGACTGTAGGGATTGTAATTCTAAACCCAATTTGGTGTTATCAATTTAGAACCAGACAAGAGTCCCCAGTTTGCTATCGACCAACTCGACTGCCTCAAACCAGTTTAAGAGGGTAACTTGGATGCCACCCTTTTCTTATTTTAATGGTAGATGTGAATTAGGTTTTCCAGATGTGATGCTACTAGTCAAACCCACCCACCATTAAGCAAAACACCATATATTTAAACACTCTAATGAAAATCCATTCAAAATGACGAGGAATTTAGAATAATTTTATTATTGGAAACCTTAACCGAGTAATGGATATAATACCTTCTATAGATGAACTGTTCCAATATACTAACATTCCATAGACACACCCCTTGGTAAAAAGGAGCATTCAGACATACATACTACATACAGTTCTCCAATCCAGGAAGAAACAGCATCAAGTCAGTTTTCAGAGAGAGTAGCAGCTTGGGATAAGTTACGAGACCGTTGTTACTGCTTATTTATTATAAACCCTAAAAGCGTCGTAAGTTATTTACTTGAGCCGTTTTCAGTAGGCAGTTTGGCCTTTAAGATCTCTTATTTTAAAAAGGAGAAAATAATCTTTTTTTTAAGAAACGTGACAGCATTGTCACACAATTTAGATGCCTGGTCCTTTACTTAAGGGACTTCCTCGTGTTACTGATCGCAAGGTCACCGGAGAGGGACAAATTCAGGGACAGACCAAGTTGCAAGGATGTGTCTCATAACTTCTAAAACACCCCTGTCAATGGACCATCACATGGGATATACCGCGAAGTGAACAACAGCCTGAAACACACCATTTCACTCTTTCTGAACTACACAATGCCAGCACTTGATACACTAGGGAACCAAAAGCTAAACCCAGGGAAAAATACAGAGGGAGAGAAAGATTCACATTAAAGACAGAAACAGACAGTTAATTAACGGAAAATATGTTGTGGAAATATGGGGAATCAGACAGGGCAGTGGGACGAACTGGAGAAGTGAGATCTTCGAGAGTAAAATGACAAGAATGAGAACATCGAATAAAGGCATTGTCACATCAGCTGGAATGGTTTGTTACATCAAATTCTGAATCTGCTTCATAGAACACCACAAACAACATAAACTGGGACAAGATGACAGCCCAGCATGGAGAGCTGTGCAGACCATGCTAGTGTGTTGCTCAGTAAACTGCACTATCTGCCCAGCATAGAGAGTATTGCAAACTTTACTATCGTATTCTAACCATACTCGCATCAGGTTACTGCCTACAATGGGAAGGTTTGCTGCGATTGTGTGTGTGTGTGTGTGTGCTCATCAGAAACTGAGAGAGAGAGTGCGTGTGTGTGCGTGCGCGATAGGCGTGGTTGAATATGAAACTCATTGTTTGAGAAGGAACGCACATGGAGGAAACTATTTTAAATACGAACAACTGGCAGGCTTTTTGTTAATCAACAGAAAGGGAGCGAGGGAAGTTTCATGGACAGATGAGGTAATGTGTTTGAGAATGTTAAAATAAAGTCATTGCCAGTCACAAAAGCAATATACATCGGCGTGCACATGAATGACAGATGGATGGGAGTTTGGCGTGAGTTCGAAGCAGATTTGCTTTGGCAGGTTTGAAGCTGGGAGCGGCAGCAGCAGATTATTGGCTTCATTAAGACTGTATTTCATAGCTCAAGATTCAAACAGCAGATGGAATAAACCAGTGCAATATAGTCAGGAGTGAAAAGGCCAGGGAATCATGTGAAGAATGAGCTAATTGTCAAAGGGACCACACACAGTTGTGACTTGTCTGCTTCAGCTGCAGATATTGGCCAGGGATGGGATGGAAACAGTGGAAGGAAGTGGAGTTTGTAACCAGAACAGTAGAGAGTGACCTCCATGCTGTTAATATTTAAATAACAAAGGCCATGATACAATAAATTGTAGTTCTACGCTGGAGCTGAGTAGGTCAACATAGAGACCCATGAGTAACACTGCCAGAGCAGAGAGGGAGACAGTAATTGAACACGTTCATTGATGAAGTTAGTAGTGGTCTGTAGAGTGAATATCTGGATTGAGAGTTTCAGGAGGAACAATAATAGCGACAAGAAGTGTAGACTATATGAAAGACCAGTAATACAGTCATAACTAGTTTATAGAGAAACAAAAACTTGACAGTGACACTTACCAGGAACGCCAAACATACCGAGGAAAGGATAATAAAAATATTGAACAATGAGAAGAGCGTAATAGATCCGCAATGATAATGACCACCAATAAAATGCAGAAAGATACCAAACATAATTGGATAAACTCCTGTCTATTGTTGGAACATGCCAGTCCAATGATTCATCAATTGATTCATTCATCTGATCCATTTTTGGAACATTCCAGTCTAATGTTTTCAGATTCGGATCTCTCCTCCCCCTCTCTCTGGATCTGCTGATCCCTATCAGTGCTGTCGGTGATGCTCCCGCTCATGTTATGGGATAACACATTGAACGGCGCCCATTTATCATTAAAACCCTCCACTTGGATAATTAGAATCAATGGAGATTGGCATTAGTCACAGTCACTGAACAAACACTGGGAAACCGAGCAAAGGCTACGACAACAGATGAATGGGCACCGCACAACAATCAACAGACAGGAGTGTTCCATCCCAGTTGGGGAACACTTAAGTGGTCCAGGACATTCAACCTCCAACCTCCGTGTGACCATCCTCCAAGGCGGACTTCAGGACAGGCAGCAGCGAAAAGTGGCCGAGCAGAGGCTGACAGCTAATTTCGGTACCCATAGGGAGGGCTTCAACCGGGATCTTGGGGTCATGTCACATTACAGGTGACCACCATTGCACTATACACACACAGACACTACACGCACACATACACAGGCACTCCTATACACACACATACACACGGGCACACATGTACACAGACACGCACACAGACACTCCCACACACCCTGACAGACACCCACACTCACACAGGCATCCGCTCAGAAACTGAGACCACACTACACTCATGCACACACATATACACTCTCTCTTACAGACACTCACAGCCCCCACCCAGACACGCACACAGACTGCCACACTCACGTATGCACCCCCTCACAGACTTAAGAGACTCTACATCACTACACACACATATACACTCCCTCTCACACTCACGACCCTCAACCCAGAAAAACACACATACACAAACACACAAACAGACGAACCTTCATGCACACATATGTTTTGTGGGGTGTATTTGTACTTGCAGAATTACATTGTACAATGTTCAAAAATTGCATGAATTCATGTAAAACTCTGAGCTCAAAAACTGCAGGAATTCATGTAAAACTCTATTCTCACTTTTCAGATTAGAATCAATCTAAACATCATGGCATAGACAAGAGAACACAGGGGGCTAACACTTTGAATATATTGTCTAGGTAACAGTCAATGTTACAGTTAACCTGAAAATGCAACTTTTTTTTAAAAAAGGGTTTTGTGATTTACACAAGAAATAAATGAAACGATCATGGTATTCGAACAGATGAAAGACTGAACAGACAATCAAGGTATTTTTCAATGTATAATTTCAGTTACATCACACTGTAAATTTTTGCTATAAATTCTGTGCCTTAGATTTGTGTCCTCCACTATCACCTGATGAAGGAGTGTCGCTCCGAAAGCTCGTGTGATTCCAATTAAACCTGTTGGACTATAACCTGGTGTTGTGTGATTTTTAACTTTGTACACCCCCAGTCCAACACTGGCATCTCCAAATCATGACTGAACAAACAGCTCAGTTAACCAGTTCCACACATCACTTTTAATATCAGTATAAAAGGGAACATTTACTGGGTTTGGATGGAATGGGTGAGGATTGCTGAGGGATAGACCATCAATCTTTATAATCTTTTTGTAACTTGTATATGAGAGTATTAACAGAACACTGCAGGGGTCTATATATATTCCACTCTGTTTATGAAAGGAGGCAGTTATAAAATAACAGATCGGCTGCATAAAAAAATGTCGAGTGGGCAAGTTTCTAGATACCTCAACACAAAGTATGATATTATTGACCAGTGTGAGGCTACTCCTGGTTTTCAGGGCCCTGCTACCAAATCCTTTCATAACCTTGAGATGGAGCATTGAGATTGCTGCTCAGCAACAGGCCGAAGCAATTCTGTCCCTATGGGCCTCTTACAGGGGGATAAGAGAAGGCCATTTAGCCCATATTAGCCTGTTGCTACTTGAAAAGGTGGAAATCTAGAATATTGGTACATTTTGCCAACAGATTCATTCAAAACAAAGAGATGTGTCACTGCAGCTGTATGAGGTGTTACTGAGAGGGCACCTGGAGTACATTGTGTTGGTTGTGTTACTGTAACTGGGAAGGGATGGACCTCCATCAGATACACTTTAACGGTTGCTCGTAATCCTAGGGTTGCTGTGTCATTTAATGTCTCGGATCTGTTACATAAGGACAGGAGGAGGCCATTCTGCCTTTCCAGTCTATTACAGAGGGCCACGAGGTGCCCATTCACCCTCTCGAGCCTGTTACAGAGGGGCAGGAAGTGTTTATTTAACTTTCAAGTCTGTTACACATGTACATTAGTTTTAAATTAGTTTTGGAATAGGAAAGACCTGATGTAAACATTGAAGTTCTAACCTTGAATAAGCCCAATTTTGAAAGTGTTAGGCGAGCCCTGTGAAAGGCTGATTGGGATACCCTATTCGCAGGTAAAGGGATGGTTGGAAAATGCAAGGCCATGAAAACTTGGTTTCAGAGAGTCCAGAGCCAACGTGTTCCTATTAGTGAGAGGGGCAAGTCTGGTGGGTGCAGGGAGTGCTGGATGGCTAGATATATTGATCCTCTGGTCAAGGTAAGGAAGGAGGCATATGTAAGGTAAACAGAGTTGTTATCAAGTGAGTCCTGAGAGGTGTATAAGGGCAATAAGTGTATAGTCAACGGGGAAATCGGGCCAGAAAAATGTGGACATGAGATGGCTTTGGAAATAGGGTTAACAAGGCATTGAAGAAACTCTACAAATCCTTTAATGGCAAAAGATTAACTAGGGAGAGAATAGGGCTCCTTAAAGATCAGTAAGGCTACTTTATGTGTAGAACCACAGGAGATTGAAGGGATGCGAAACAAGTTTTTCTCCTCAGTATTTAATGTGGAGGAGATTACAAGAGCGAGAGAATGAAGAAATATATAGTGATATCTTGAAAAGTGTCTATATTACAAGGAGGTGTTGGACATTTTAAAACAAATAAAGGTGAACAAATCCCTGGGACCTGATCAGTTGTATCCCAGATGTTTGTGGGAAGCTAGGAAAGAGATTGCTCTGCATTTCACTTATATATTTGTATCATTGATTTTAACAGATGAGGTGTCAAAAGACTGGAGGGCTGCTAACATAGGGTCATTATTTAAGAAAGTAAGGAAAAACCAGGTAACTATAGATTGGTGAGCCTGACGTCATTGGTGACTCAATTGTTGGAGGGGATTTTGAGGGAAAGGATGTACATGCATTTGGAACGACAAGGACTGAAGAGGGCTTTGTACATTGGAGATCACATCCTACTGACTCGGTGGTATTTTTTGAGGAAGTGATGAAGATGGGTCTAACCGGATGAGTCAAGATTTGAAGAGTCCAATCACAAGAAGTAAAACACAAAATAAAGGCATTGCCAGATGTTTAGTACTCTCACATTCGCAATCCAACTCACATAACCAGCCCATCCATTACATATTCAGGATGGAGCACTGTGTAGATCCGGCTCGTGTACAGCTGTATGCAAGCCAGCAATGTCCAGAGTGAAACACTGTGCAGCCCACACCAATGCTGGATCTATAATCCTGGGCTAAATGTCAAGCATGTAGAGCTGTGCAGTCCGCACTGGTTCATTCATATATCAACCCAGGCTGTTGCATTGTTCGGTAACACTGTGTTAGATCACTGCCCAGGGTGGAGAAACATGCAACCAATGCTGGAAGTGACAGGATGTGCAGTTCCCATCCATTTACTGCTCTATACCTCCACTGTTCCTTGACAAGGGATGCTGCGAATGTGAAAGTCACTGCGAGGAAGAGATGTAAATGGAAACAATTTAAATACCAATAGTTCTGAATAAGGCACGTATCACTCTAGTATTTAAAGATGAAATAACTGAGGTAATATCCAATGAGGTTTTGTGAATGGTGCAAAGAAGTAAGGGAGGGGGGGTGGTAATGTTATAGTGGTTGCACTATAAGTCTTCAAATAATCAATGGGAATTAGAGAAACAAATATTCAGGGAGACTGGCGAGACTTGCAGGAGCAATAGGGTTGTCATAATAGGTGATTTTAATTATCCTAACCTAGATTGGAATTTCCAGAGTATTAAGAACTTAGATGGAACGTAATTTGTTAAACGTGTTCAGGAAAGCTTCCACAAGCAGCATGTAGAGGATCCAACTCGGGAAGGGACAAACTCGACCTACTGTTGGAAATAGGGCAGGATAGGTGATGGAGGTAAAGTGGGGGAGCCTTTTGGGAAAAGTGACTGGAGCTGTATTAATTTTATAATAGTTATGGTAGGGACAAAAGTGGTCCACAGATTCAAGTTCTAAATTGGGGCATGGCGTATTTTGTTGGACTTAGTCAGGGGATTGCAGGGGTTGATGGAGTAGTTTATTTCCAGGTAAAAGAATCCCGGGCAAGTGGGAGAGCTTCAAAAGTGAGATAGCTCGAGTTCAAGGTCTATATGTTTCTGTAAGGGTGAAGGGAAAGTGAGGCTGGAAGAGAGAACCTTGGATGACAAGAGATATTGAGGCTCTGACCAACAAAAAATTAGACATCACTCAGGTACAGGCAGCTGGGATCTAGGCAACCCCTGGAGTAACACAGGGGATAGAGGAGTTCACTGAAGAAGGAAATCAGCAAGGTTAAAGTGGGGTATGAGATAGCCTTGGCTGAGCAGATCCAAATTCAGTATAGTAAAGAAAAAGAACAACTAGAGATAGAAAATAGGACGTCTTAAAATCCAAAATAGGCACGCATGTGTAAAACCTCAAGAGATGGTTGAGGTCCTCAATTTTTCTTCTGTATTTACCATGAAGAAAGACACGAAGACCTATGGCCTTTGGGAGGTTAGTTGCGATATCTTGGCACAGTCCATATGACAGTAGAGGTGCTGTTGGACACATTAGAATGCACAAAGTCAGATAAATCTCTTGGTCCTGGCCAGATATATCTAAGAGCACTGCACGAGGAGAGATAAGACAGTTCAGGGGCCAAGGACCCGGAAGACTGGGCAGTAGCAAATGTTGTGCACTTATTCAGGAGGGCTGCAAAGAAAAGCCTGGGAAATATAGACCAGTAAGCTTCACATCTGTTTCCGGAAACCACTTGAGAAGGATTGGAGACATAAGATATGCATGCATTTGGAAAGACTGAGTTTGACTTGGAACAGTCAGCATAGCTTTGTGTGTGGAGATCATGCCTTACAAATTTTGATAGAGTGTTTTGAGGAAGTGACCAGGAGGTTTGACGAGGGCAGGGTGGTGGACATAATTTATATGGATTTCAGTAAGGCGTTTGATAAGATTCCACATGGTGGGCCGCTCTAGAAGGTTAGATCCCATGGACTCCAAGGTAAACTGGCAAATTGGCGACACAATTGGCTTGACGTTATGAAGCAAATGGCTATGCTTGTTGGACTGGAGGCCTGTGACTAGTGGAGTGCCTCAGGGATTGGTGTTGTGCCCATTGCTGTTTGCCATCTATATCAATGATTTGGACCAGGGTGAACAACGCAAAGTTAGTAAGTTTGCAGGTGACACTAAAATTGGAGGCATCGTTTACAGTGAGGAACGTTATCAGAAATTGCAGCAGTACCTTGATCAGCTGGGAAAGTGGGCTGAGAAATAGCAAATGGAATTTAATATAGATAAGTGCGACATCTTGCATTTTGGAAAGTCAAATTTAGGTAGGAGTTTAATGATGAATGAGAGGGTCTTAAGGACTGTAGTGGAACAAAAGGACGTTGGAGATCAGGTGCACGGTTGTCTGAAATTTGAGTCACAAATACACAGGACAGTGAAGAAGGCTGTTGGCACACTGGCCTGGACTCCCTGGGGTCGGGGAGTCCAGAACGAGAGAGCATAGGTTTAGGGTGAGAGGGGAAATATATAAAAGAGACCTACGGGGTAACTATTCCACACAGAGGGTGGTACGTGCATGGAATGAGCTGCCAGGTGAAGTGGGGGAGGCTGATACAAGTGCAACATTTAAGAGGCATTTGGATGGGTAAATGAATAGGTAGGGTTTGGAAGGTTATGGGCCAGGTGCTGGCAGGTAGGACTAGATTGGTTTGGGACATGTGGTCGACAAGGATGGATTGGACTGAAGGGTCTGTTTCCATGCTTTACATCTCCATGACTCTGTGACTTATACTAATCTCTGTTTTTTGGTGCACCATACTGGTGAGAAAGTCCAAAGGGATATTTTCCATGAGGAGCTTACAAAGTCCCAAAAGACCCGAGGAGTTTTCAGACATCCAAGGCAACATTTTTCCTAGCACAGAAAGTAAGGATTTTTTCCCCATGTGCATCTGTGTAAGATACTCTGTGCAGGCCCAGGAAAAGAGAAACCGGGTCCATCTCCAATTCTGTCTCCAAAACCCACTCTACTACACCTAACACAGTGCTCCAATATATACTAAGCTTGCAGCAGGACCACATGCAATGAGCAAGAGTGCCTGTAGTCACTCGGCATTTCGTACATTCTGAAGATAATCCCACTTTGAATTTTGAGAGAAACTCTGGTGTCAGACAGACCCTATGAAGATTTTTCAACTGCATGGAATGGGACCTGTTACAGATCAAAATCCTTCGAGCATTTTCACAAATATCCTCCCATGTCTCCGAAGAGATCTAAACCCCCAACTCTCTCGCACAGACGTCACGAAGCTGCACAGTCTTGTCTGAGGGGACACTATCCAACTCATGATAAAGGATGCTGACAGAGAGGGTATTCGTAGCAAAAAGAACCCACTTCTCTGTATCGGATCTATAAGTGTCTGTTAAAAGTCTTTTTTAATGAAATCTCTAATATGGAAAAAAAACCCAGAAGAAGTCTCTGCTCGGTAGTCCATACTTACGAGTTATTTGATCAAATGATATCATTGTTTCTCCCTCAAGTAAGACATGGTGGCTCAGTGGTTTGTACTGCTAACTCACAGCACCAGGGTCACGGGTTTGGTTGCAGCCTTGGGTGACTGGTTGTGTGGAGTTAGTATATTCTCAACTGTGTCTGCGTTGGTTTCCTTCCCCAGTCACAAAGATGTGCAGGTTAGATGAATTGGCCATTGCTAAATTGCTCATAGTGTTCAAGAATCTGTAAGTTGGGGCATTAGTCAGGGTAAATATAGGATGGTAGGGGAATGGGTCTGGGTGGGTTACTCTTCAGAGGGTCAAAGTGGACTTGCTGGGCCAAAGGACCTGTTTCCACACTGTAGGGATTCTACTAATTCTAAATCACCCAAGCAAGGTACCCCCCTCGCTGCCAACAGTTTAAATCTGGAATCCATCATCCCCGGTTGACAACACGGTATACCAATTATAGGGGTAAGAAATATGGTTATGGCTGTGTTGCCGTCGATCTGACGCATTGTCCTTCAAGTTTTGACAGTATTGATCATCATTAGATAATGACAATACTGCATAAATGTTGTCATTTTATGTAAGAATAACAGACTAAGACGGGTTCACTTTGTCTGAGAGGGCTCAATACCATATTGATGCCGAGACATCAGCAGCCCAGGCACTCACATACGATGAAAAAAAATTGAACTGATTGTTTTTAATCGGGGAAATCAACTCCCCACGATCTGTGGGGCAGTTGCAATTTTGTTAGCTTGATAAAGAATTGCTTATGGTGCCAAATAAAAGAGCTAAACCAGCCATTATTTTTCTTAGAAACATCTTAGATTATATTCCTTACAGTGTGGAAACAGGTCCTTCAGCCCAACAAGTCCACACCGACACACCACCGACTCCCCTATATTTACCCCTACACCTAACACTACAGGCAATTTAGCATGGCCCATTCACCGAACCTGCACATTTTTGGACTGTGGGAGGAAAGCGGAGCACCCGGAGAATGTGCAAACTCCACGCAGTCAGTCGCCTGAGGTGGGAAGTGAACCCGAGTCACTGGCGTTGTGAGGCAGCAGTGCTAACCACTGTGCCGCCCACATGACTCTACTCTATGGGAAACATCAAAGAAAGCATTCACACAGGGTGTCGGAAATGAGGAAGGACATTCATTTTAATAACAGCTATCCGAATTGTGTAATTTTGTCAAACAAATGTACATAGTTCACGTTAAATAAATGATCAAAGACAAATGCAATGAATATACTGAAATAGGGAAACTACTCCCGTGGCCATTTAAAAGGAAATCAGGATTTGCCCTCAGTATCAGGTATTTCTCTAAGACCTCCCAAAGGCATGGCCTCCAACTTTGTAAAATTAATCTTATCGTCCAGAAAGGCAACAAGCGAATTAATGCATTGCATCACATGATCTACCGAAATTGCGAAATTTGACAAAAGAAAAGACCCTCATCTGCATACAATATAATCTTACGTGACTTCTATCCCACTTCTGGGGCAGATATGTTGGTATCCCTACAGATGGCCTCCGCCAGTGGCTCAATCACCAACGTAAACAACAATGGTGAAAGGTGTGAACCTGATCGGCTGCCTGGAGAAATATTAATATTACTGGTTGGTCACACCATTAGTGAGAACTGCAGCCAGAGGATCACGGTAAAGGACCCTCAACCACTTGATAAAAACTTTGCACAGACCAAACCGTTCTAATGTACAGAAGAGATCCGGCCACTCAACCCAATCAAATACCTTCTCTCATCTAAAGAGATCAGTAATCCCTGGACAGATTGTTGTTGACACTCTTGGATCATATTGAGTAACCTCTTTGTATTGTCGGAAGATCTATAAAGCCTGTTTGGTCCTCTTTGGCAACGGAAGGCAGCAAAGTTTCCAGCTTTCATGCACGGGTCTCAGACAGGATTTTGAAACCAACATTTAAATGAGAGATTGGCATGTAAGAAGCACAATCCTTCAGGGTCTTCCTTTCTGCAGCATCAGAGAGATGAGCCTCTCTTAAGGATGGAGGGAGGGGTTCGTGACTGTATGAGTGACGGAACGTGCTAAACATCAGCCCTGACAATAGGTGTATAAATTACGTATAAAATTCACGAGCAAATCCATCAGGAACGTGAGCCTTTACATTCTAAAGCTGCTTCACAACCTCCTGCGCTGACAATGGTGCATTAAGGCACAACATCTATTCAGGGGTTACTCCTGGAAGACCCAGGTTCTTGAAAAATGACTCCATCTTAATCCATCTATCCTCACAATGTTCAGTCTGAAATAATTCGGTGAAAATTTGGGACAGGAGACATTAATTTGTTTGGAATTGAAGGTAAGGATGCCAGTACCTTCCCTAATTGAGGTAATGGCTTAAGAGGGGCGATGAGGAAGTTTGCCGATGAATAGCAAGTGGAGTTTAATACAGATAGGTGTCAGTTCTTGCATTTTAGAAAGTCAAATCAAGGTAGGAGTTTCATGGTGAATGGTAGGGTCTTAAGGAGTGTATTGAGACAAAGTGACCTTGGAATTCAGGTTCAAGGTTCTCTGAAAGTGGAGTCGCAGGGAGATAGGGCAGTGAAAAAGGCATTTGGCACGCTGGCCTTCATCAGTCAGAGTAATGAGTATCGAAATTAGGGAGTTATGTTGCAGTTATACAGGATGCTGGTGAGGCAATACTGGTAGTGTTATGTTCAGTGTTGTTCACTTTGCGATAGGAAGGATGTTATTAAACTGGAAATAGTGCAGAACAAATATAGAAGGGTGTTGCCCGGACTGAGATACAGTGAGGGGTTGGGCAATATAGGAGTTTTTACTTTAGAGTGTATGAGACTAAGGGAGATCTGATAGCAGTGTATAAGATCATGGGAAGCATGGATAGAGTGAATGCACTCAGTCTTTTTTCCACAGGATTGAGCAACCCACCGACGAGAGGACATCAATTTAAGATCCGAGGGGAAAGAGTTATAGGGGACCTGAGGGGCAACTTCTTTTACACACAGAGTGGTATACACATGGAATGAGATGCCAGCAGAAGTGGTTAAATTCACAAAATTTAAAATGCATTTGGACAAATACACGGATAGGAAAGAAAAAGAAGGACATGGGGCAAGGGCAGGGAAATGGGGTGCATGGACATTATGTTTGGAATGGAACAGTTTGGGCTGAAGGGCCTTTCTCCGTGCTGTCAGACTCTTTGACTCTCACAATCATTGTTTCTCCCATTGAATGTTATATTATCCTTCCCCAATTCATTGGAGCGTACTTGACCCTCTAGCCTCCGGGCATCCATGATGTTTGACCAGAATGTTCAAACATTAGATATTGTATTCAGACGCCGTGTAAAAATGCAACATATTGATGTCACTATTCCTCAAAAGCTGCTTCAGCGCAAGGTTATTAGTTAGTCCTCCTGACAACACAACACCAAATCTGAAATAACCTGCTCTCCAGTTTGGTTCACAACGTACTGTTCAACCCACCCAATACACACTTACGGAAGTTTTTTCTTCACAGTATTAGTAGTCACTGCAGTTTCAGTGCAATTTGAGACCATCTATTATTACTGCAGCTCCACGATTTTATGTTACTCATTCACAGGATGAGGGCGTCGCTGGATTACCAGCATTTATTGCCCATGCGAGAGGGGAGTTAAGAGTCAGCAGCGTTGTCTTGAGTCTGGAGTCACATGCAGGTCACACCAGGTAAGGACAGCAGTATCCTTCACTCAAGGACATCAGAGAACCAGATGAGTTTTTCCAACAATTGACAATTGATTCCTGGTCATCATAAACTCTTGATTCCAGATACATATTGAATTCAAATTCCACGATCTGCCATGGCAGGATTTGAATTCATGTCCCCAGAATATTACCTGGATCTCTTTGGGTTAAGAGCCCAGCGATAATATCACTGTGTCATTGATCCCCCTTGCATATACTTGCATACCTAATTTCCATAGCATATGTTGTAAAGTATTTACGTGAGAGATTTAGTTTTGATATGTAACACACTAATGTTTGCTTCATCTTGCTATTTGTAAGATCCACCCAAACTGATTCTGTGGGAAGTGAGGGAAAGGGTCTGTGGCGTTATTAGCGATTGACTTGGACAAGACTTTCTGGGAGACTCACCTCAACGCTGAGATGATCTGAAGAATTGGTCAGCAATACAGGACAAGCATCAATATTCTTTCCTCCCACTTTGCCAGGATAAGTGTCACCATATTCTTCTGCTCCCTCGCACTCGCTGTATATCTGTTTTAACACATACCTCCGAACAAGGCTCACACTCTATCTTCAAATAAGGCTCAAGCACGACCACACTCACTGTTGACTTCAGCACCTTTCTTCCCCCACTTTTTCTGTCACTGACGCAATAGCGCCGCACACTAATACCACTGCATGGATACAACACTGTGGTCAGACTCCCTCCGGACATCTCACTCTTCCCCCCTTCCCCTATACCAGCATTGACAGTAGGGACACCCACTCCCACCCTCACTTCGTCTCTTCTCTTCTCCCATTCCAGGAGGATCCTGAAAAGAGCCAGAGCGGACCAGGACACCTTGTGTGGAGATTCTGAAACATCGACGTCCCACCAACCGAGTAAGCAGCAATGTTCAGTAAAGAGCAATTCTCAATTTGAACTCGCTGGCATTTCCAATCTCATCTCTCTCACTTTTCAGGCTTAGTTAAAAGCATTAATGAACGACTAAAACTAAAAATAATGTTTATTCTCTTCAGTAAAAATGTTAAAAAGAAAAAAATAAACGATATAAGTTCATTACGAAAAATCTAAAACATGACGTTCATTCAAAATTATGGGCAATCCTCGTAAATAGTCAACATCATTTCTCTCACTAAATCTTCTTACGAGTGTTTGTATTCTAGCATCTGTTTCTTTAATTTCAACGGAATATCGTGCCCTGCTATCAAATGCTCATAGTAAATGTCCCTTCCCCTCTGAACTTTGCGTAAACTGTCAATATATTTCCAAATAACTGGATGTTCCACATTAAGTTCGCACTGTCATCTCCTGTGGGCAGCTTCTGCATTATTGTTTGTTCTGTCCTCATTGTTTAAAGTTCTTTCATATAAATTCCACATTCCAACTGGAAAAAGCGGTGGACGCCGACTATTTCCTCTGTGTGAGCTTCTACCTCCATAGTTATCATCAAACCAGTCCAGCAGCGGCTGCAGTTCATCTGGAAACGCATCAGACAAATGTTCAATAACTTCAGGAATGTTTTCAATGTGAATAAATGCAAGGCCAATTATCATTTTAGCTCTGAAAGGAAACTCGGAGTCAATGTTATACTTAGTCAAGTGTCTTTTTAACATTTTTACTGAAGGGAATAAACATTATTTTTATTTTTATTGCTTTGATTAATACTTTTATCGAAGCCTGAAAAGGAATAAATATGAGCTGCGCTGAAATGGGTCTGCACCTAAATGGGTCTGCGGCAAAAGGGGCTGCACCAAACAGGCCGCACCAAACAGAATGAAGTTTACAGTAAATTACACAGCACAGGGGAACGCCATATAACCATCCCAGGCTGTTGTGCAGAAGCAGGGACGCCCTGGGTAGCTGTCAGGAAATGCAGAGGAGAGATCATTACTCATTTTGTGTTTGGAAAACTGGAAATTCTTCAGGGATCTGTATGAGGTCATCAACAAATTGCAATCTATTCTAATGAACCGGATGAAGGAGATGGAGCTCCGTTTGCTCATGCACCAGGATATTCATTCAATAAGATGTCAAATGGAGACAGAGCGTCTGCAATGGGATACAGAAAGGGGACGGCAGAGCGTCTGCAATGGGATACAGACAAGGGGAGGGCAGGGCGTCTGCAATGGATTATAGACAGGGGAAGGACAGATCACCTGCAATTGGATACAGACAGGGGGAGGGCAGGACGTCTGCAATGGATTATAGACAGGGGAAGGACAGATCACCTGCAATTGGATACAGACGGGGGGAGGGCAAAGCGTCTGCAATGGTATACAGACAGGGGGAGGGCAGGGCGTCTGCAATGGATTATAGACAGGGGAAGGACAGATCACCTGCAATTGGATACAGACGGGGGGAGGGAAAAGCGCCTGCAATGGGATACAGACTGGAGGGAAGACTGTCTGTAGTGGGATACAGACGGGGGAGGGCAGAGCGTCTGCAATGGAATACAGACAAGGGAGATCAGAGCGTCTGCAATGGGATACAGACAGGGGGAGGGAAAAGCGCCTGCAATGGGATACAGACAGCGGAGGGCAGAGCGAGGGCAGTGCGTCTACAATGGGGTACAGACAGGGGAAGGGCAGTGTGTCTGCAATGGGATACAGACTGGGGGAGGGATGCACCTCTGCAATGGGATACAGACAGGGGGAGGGAAGAGCGTCTGCAATGGGATATAGACGGGGGACGGCAGAGTATCTGCAATGGGATACTGATGGGTGAGGGCAGAGCGTCTGCTGTGGGATACAGACGGGGAGGGCAGAGCGAGGGCAGTGCATCTACAATGGGATACAGACAGGGGAAGGGCACAGCGTCTGTAATGGGATACAGACAGCTGAAGGCAGTGCGTCTGTAATGGGATACAGACGGGGAAGATGAGATCGTCTGCAATGGGATACAGGCAGGGGGAGGGCAGAGCGTCTGCAATGGAATACGGACAGGAGGAGGCAGAGTGTCTGCAATGGGATAGAGACAGGGGAGGTCAGAGCATCGACAATGCGATACTGATGGGTGAGGGCAGAGGGTCTGCTAATGGATCCAGACGGGGAGACAGAGCATCAGCAAGGGGATACAGATGGAGGAGGGCAGTGCTTCTGCAATGGGATACAGACAGTGGGAGTGCAGCACGTCTGCAATAGGACACAGACTGGGGAAGGGCATAGCAACAAGCAATGGCATACAGACAGAGGATGGCTGTGAGCAAAGCTTCAGTAGAAAAAAAAACAGTACAATATATATGTGATGGAAATTTTCTGTTTTGTGGAAATGACGAAACAGCAGAAATTTATTTAAATGCAAGGAGAATGCAGAACTCAGTGTTACAGAGGGATTTGTGTGTCTTAGTACATGAATCATATCAAATTAACCTGAAGATGTAGCAGATGATTTGGAAGGTAAATGTCATGATCCTGTTTCGTGCAAGGGGTGTTGGGTATGATCTTAGCGATGTTTTCTGCATCAGTACAGGGCATTGCTGAGATTACATCTTTGTATGATGTGTAGTTATAATTGCATAAACTGAAAAAAAAACAAAATTGCTTTCAAAACGTTTTAAAGATGTTTCTCTTAACTCATTCTTGGGATGAAGGCATTACATTATGAAGAATTAACAGTTCGGCCTTAGAATGAGGGATTTTTTTTGACCATATAAGATCTTGAGAAGAGTGTAGTTGGTGAATACCGGATGGATATTTCTTCTTGTGTGGGAGAATAAAACTGTAGAAATACTTTAAGAATAAGACAGGTCCAAAGGAAAGGTCATTGGACCGAAAAATTGAACTCTGAATTCTGTTCCTACATGCTGACAGACAGGCTGAGCTTTTCCAGCAATTACTGTACATGTTTAAGAATATTCATGTATTGTGAAGACATGAAACGCTTATTTTTAGATTATGCAAGCACATATTAACACATCTTCAAAACAATTATGACCATTTATTGTTAATGAATTGATTCTGCAATAACACACTGACCTGGAGTCGAGAATGTGATGGATTCATATAGTTCGGACAATGTTCAAGAAGAGCCCACAGAGTCCAGTATGGGACTGATAACGTTACTGATTTAACTTACGGATGGAAAATGTAGCCTATCTGTAGAGAAACATTCTATTGCTCCCTTTCTGTTTCCCTATCGCTCATCACAGCAATGTGTGGGAGTGAACAAAAGCCCAGTCGTCTTTCCCACTAATGGAGGATTCCGGATGAGGATTTATTGGAATCTCCCCATTGCCTGAAGCAAAACAATTCAGCCAAATTCAACTGTTTCATGAAGAAATCCCATTGTCAGAAGGCTGTGCAAGCAGAATAACTGCAGAAGTAATTATCCGACTCGATAGTGAGGGGAACAGACAGGAGATTCTGTGGCTGCAAATGCGAATCCGGAATGGCGTGTAGCCTCCCACATGCCCAGGGTCCAGGATGTCTGAGAGCGGCTGCAGAACGTTCTCATTGGGGGTTGGGGGGGGGGGGGTGTGCGCGGGAAGCAGCCAGAAGTCATTGTGCACATTGGTACAAAGGACAGAGTGACGCAGGTAGATATAGTGATGACATCCTGCAGAGTGATTGTAGAGAGCTAGGGAAAAGGATAAAAGACAGTGGTAATATCCAGTTTACTTCCAGTTCTCCGTGCTAGTGAGGGTAAGAATAGGAGGATATGGCAGATGAAAGGGTGGCTAAAGAATTGGTGCAGGGGCAGAGATCTTTGGATTACTGGGATCTTTTATTGTGCAACGTGGCGTGTTCAGGAAGGACGGGTTGTACCTGAGCTGGAAGGGGACCAATATCCTGGCAGGCAGGTTTGCAACTGCTGCAAGGGAGGGTTTCAACTAGATTGGCTGGTGTTGGGGAGTGGTGGGATCCTCAACAGCAGGGAGGCAGGTGCGAGGCTGGAAGGAGATACAGTAATCAGAAACAGTAAAATGAAGAGACAGGTCAGGCTAGACAACGACAGGGAGCAAGGAATGCCTGTTGGATTAAATTGCAACTGTTTCAATGCAAGATGGCTGACAGGTAAGGCCGATGAACTCAGGGCATGGATTGGTGCGTGGGACTGGGATATTATAACCATTACAGAAACATGGCTAAGGGAGAGAAACACCGGCAGCTTAATGCAGGACGGTACAGCTGCTTTATGCGGGAGAGATGGTGGAAAGAGGGGACGGGGAGTTTCATTTTTGATTAAGGCGAGTATCACAGCAGTAAACAGACATAAAATATCTGATGGATCATCATGTGAGGAATTGTCTGGGGAGCTAATAAATAAGAAGGGAATGGTGATAGGATTTGGATTGTACTATAGGCCCCCAAATAGTAAACGAGGAATTAGGGGAACAAAAATATGTAGGCAGACTGGGGAGACTTGCAAGGCCAATAGGATTGCATTAGTAGGAGATTTTAATTTTCCTAACATAGACTGGGAATGACAGAGAATTAAGGACTGAGATGGGGTGTATTTATTAAGTGTGTTCAGAATAGTTTCCTCAAGCAGTATGTAGAGAGTGCAACTCGGGAAGGGACGAAACTTGACCTATTCAAAGATCTAGGGCAGGGCAGGTGACTGAGGTGACAGTGGGGGAGCACTCTGTGACCAGTGACCACAGTTCTATTAATTTTTAAACAGTTATGGAGAAGGACAAAACTGCTCCACATGTTCAAGTTCAAACTTGGGGCAAGGCGAATTTTGATGGAATTAGACAGGAGCTCGTAGGGGTTGGTTGGAGGAGTTTGTTTGCAGGCGAAGGGACCTCCTGCAAGTGGGAGGCCTTTAAAAGTGATATGTCTACAGTTCAAGGTCTATATGTTACTGTGAGGGTAAAAGACAATGTGGTAGGAAGAGGGACCCTCGGATGTCAGGAGATATTGAGGCTTTGACCAGCAAAAAGGAGGCGTGGCTCAGGTCCAGGCAGCTGGGATCGAGGGAGTACCAGGAGGTGTCCAGGAGATACAGTAGTTTACTGAAGAAGGAAATCAGGAGGGCGAAAAGGGGGCACAAGATCGCTTTGGCTGAGAATATTAGGGTGAATCAAAGAGGTTCATTAAGTATGTTAAAGTAAAAAGAATAACTAAATGAGAATATGACCCCTCAAAGTCCAAAATGGACATGCATGTCTAGAACCGTAGATTTGTGCGATTCTCAATGAATATTTCTCCTCTGTCTTTACCGTGGAGAAATACATGAAGACTTGGGAGGTTAACAAAGGTCGTAGTGTTATCTTGGGGTGAGTCAATATCATGGGAGAGGACGTGTTGGATGCATTAAAATGTATGAAGGTGGAAAAACCTCCTGGTCCTAAACAGATGCATCCAAGAACACTGCAAGTGGCTACAGAACAACCTACGGGGACCCTGGTTGATATTTTTGCATCATCGTTAGCTACAGTTTAGGTTCCAGAATATTGGAGATTAGCAAATGTTGTGCCATTATTCAAGAAGGGAAGCATAGAAAAATCTGGGATCGATAGACCAGGAAGTCTAACATTTGTAGTACGTAGGTTACTTGAGAAGACTATGGGGGCTGAGATGCATTTGGAAAGATAAATTTGTTTAGAAATAGTTTTTTTGACAGATTCCCTACAGTATGGAAACAGGCCGTCTGTCACAACAAGACCACACCGACCCTCCAAACAGTAACCCACCCAGTCCCATTCCCCTACCCTATATTTACCCCTGACGAATGCACATAACACTATGGGTAACTTAGCATGGCCAATTCACCTGACCTTTCCATCTTTGGATTGTGGAATGAAAATGGAGCACCCAGAGGAAACACACACAAACACAGGGAGAATGTGCAAACTCCACTCAGAGAGTCACCCGAAGCTGGAACCAAACCCGGATCCATGGCATTATGAGGCAGCAGTACTAGCCACTGAACCACCATGCCACCCTTGCTTTTTTTCAACACAGTTCAATGACACAGGTACGAAATCTATTCTGCCCTTCACCCATGATGTACGTTCCAATATCACATACCATGGATAATTTATTCTCCACTGAAAGTGTCATCTTATTATTATTTATTAGTTTGATATTATTAATTTTAATAATTATTATTAATAGTTGTTTTTAGACTGGAAAGATTGCATGGCTTTGTGAGTGGGAGATCATGCCTCTTAAATTTGTTTGAGTTCATTGCTGAAGTGACCAGGAATGTTGATGAGGGAGGGGCGGTAGACTGTGTGGTTTTCAGTAAGGCCTTTGACAAGGTTGCCATTGATAGGTTGGTCTGGAAGGTTAGAATCGCATGGAATCCAGAGGGAGCTGGCAAATTGGACACACAATTGGCTTGATGGTAGTAAGCAGAGGGTAATAGTGGAAGAATGCTCTCGGACTGGAGGTCTGTGACACATGAAGTGCCTCAGGGGTCGCTGCTGGGCCCGTTGCTGTTGTTATCTGTATCAATGATATTCTTGCGAATGTACAAGGTACAAGGCATGGTTAGGAAACTTGAAGATGGCACTAAAATAGGTGTTATCGTGGCCAGTGAGGAAGTATATCAGAGATTGCAGCAGGACTTTGATCAAACTGGAGAAGTGAGCCGAGGAATATTTAGGCAACGTTAGATCAAGGTAGGAGTTTGATGATGATTGGGAGGACCTTAACGAGTGTAGTTGAGCAGAGGGACCATGGAGTTTAGGTCCACCGTTCTCTGAAAGTGGGGTCATAGTTAGACATGGCAATGAAGAAGGCTTTTGCCACACTAGCAAGCATCGGTCAGGACATGGAGGAGAGCAGTTGGGAAGTTACGTTGCAGTTATACAGGATGTTGGTGAGGCTGCACTTGTAGTGCTGTGTTCAGTTTTAGTCACATTGCGATCTGAACGATGTTTTTAATTTGGAATGTGTGCAGACGAAATTTACAAAACTATTGCCAGGTCTCAACAGTATGAATTATAGGGAGAGGTTGGACAAGCGAGGACTTTTTTCTTGAGAGCACAGGAGAGTGGTCTTCTAGTAGTTTACATGGATAGGGGGAATGGACCCAGCCTTTTTTTCCTAGAGTTGGGGAATCGAGGAGGGGAGAGCATCAGTTTAAGGTCAGAAGGGAAAGAATAAAAGGGAAACTGCTGGAAACTGTTTTTCACAGAGAGTGGTACACAAAGGGAATGGGCTGCCAACGGAAGTGGTTGAAGCATTTATATTAACGATATTTAAATGGGATTTGGGCAAGTACATGGACAGGAAAGGTCGAGAATGCTATGGGCCAAGTGCTAGGAAATGAGTTTAGTGTGGTTTGATATTTGGGTCAGCATGGACGAGTTTGGGCCAAAGGGCCTCTCTGCCTCTCTCCATGCTGTAAGACTTGATGACTCTACAAATAGGATAGCATTTGGGTCAAACTCTCATTTTTCCTTAGGTCATAAGTTCGAATCATATTTGGACAATGTTATTTCAAGTTAACTTTGCAGATATTTTGCTTTTCAGTTTGTTATCGACAATACGTATGTGTGTGCGTGTGTGTGTGTGCGTGTGTGTGCGTGTGTGTGTGTGTGTGTGTGTGTGTGTGTGTCTGTGTGTGTGTCTGTGTGTGTGTGTGTGCGTGTGTGTGTTTCTCAGTATTTTTCAAAGGGAAATATCACTGTACATATTTGCAATATCCTCTCGTCATTCCTCTTTCCATCATAGTTTGTTTTGGTCATAGACATGTTGTTTTAGTAGATTAAAGAAATCTGCCTGACTTGTTCCTAACACTGACCCTGACACACTCTGAGAACTATATCATTGGCCATATCACCAACATAGTTATAAGTATTTTTTGTGGGTAATGGAGGAGTGGGGCTAGAAAAGGGAGAAGTGAGCCAAAAGAACACAGGGAAATATCGACTCATTCAGCCAACGTCAGAGACGAGGAGTTCCTTGGAGGGGATTCTGAGGGATAGAATTTGCATTTATTTAGAAAGACAAGGAATGATTAGGGATAGTCAATATGGATTTGTGTGGTGGAAATCATGTCTAATTAATGTGATTGAGTATTATGAAGAGGTGACAAAGAAGTTTGAAGAATATACTTTCGTGCACATTGTTTACACAGACTTCAGCAAGGCATTTAATAAGGTTTCCCATCGTAGACAGATTACTAAAATTAGGTTATATGTAATCTAGTAAAAGCTAGCCAATTGGATACAAAATTGGATTGAAGGTAATATACTGTTTTCCAGACTGAAGACCTGTGACCAGCTATGTTCTGAAAGAATCAATGCTGAGCTCGCTGCTTTTCATCATGGATATAAACAACTTTGATATGATTATCGGAGGCATGGTTAGTAAGTTTATAGATAACATCACCAAATTGGTTCAGTGGACAGTGAAGAAGATTATCTCAGAATATAACGTGATCCTTGATCTCAATGAGCCAAGGACTGGCAGATGGAGTTTAGTTTAGATATTGTAAGGTTTTACATTTTGGTAATTTAAAGCGGGGTAGAGCCCTGGGGAATGTTGCTTAACAAAGAGAACTGCGGGTGAAGATTCACAGTTCCTTGTAAGTGGAGTTTAGGTCGGTAGAGTGGTGAGGAACGTGGTTGACATGCTTGCCTTAATCAGTCAGAACATTGAGAATAGGAGTTGGAGTAGCGTGTTGCACTTGTACAGGATGTAGATGAGGCCACTTTAAGAAAACTGCGTACATACCAGTTGACTCTATTAAAGGATGGATGTTGTTAAACTTAAAAGTGTGCAGAAAAGATTTACAAGGATTTTCTGGACCCTGAGGGTTTGAGCTACAGGGAGATGAGGAACAGGTTGAGACTTTTCCCCCTGGACTGTCAGAGGTTGAATGGTGACATGACAGAGGTTTTAAAAAGTCCTGAGTGGGATGGATAGTCTGAATGGGCAAATCTTTTTTCCAGAGTAGGTGCTTTCAGAACTAGACGGCATAGGGTGATGGTGACAGGGCAAAGACTAAGAAGGGACCTGAGGGGAAACCTTTTCATACAGAGGCTGGTGGGTGTACTGTCAGAGGAAGTGGTGAAAGCGGGTACAATTACACGTTTAAAATGTAACTGGATAGGTACATAAATAGGAATAGATCATGGGATATGGGCCAAATGCTGGCAAGTGGGACGAGATCTGATTAAGATGCCTGATTGACGTGGACAAATTGGACAAAAGGATTTGTTTCCACGCTATATGATTCTCTTATTCTCACAGCGGGATGAGGAAGAATTCTAAAAGGGCCATTCGAAAGGGAATTCTCTTTCCCGGAAGTTTGTGGTGCCTCTCTGATTACAAGTATTCACAGCTGAGTTAGTTAAAGATTTGACAGAAAAGTGAGTCACGGATAATGGGACACAGACAGGACGATCAGGCTGAGACCACAACCTGAACAGCCACAATTTTAATGCCTGGTGGAGAAGGCTCAAATTCTCTAATGACACTCTCCTGCTCCTCAGTCCCATGTTTCTGTGTCCAATCCAACCCCTCTAACCTGCTGGACAGGAGCAGTTAGAGTCCACTTATTGTTATGGCATGGTGCACAGAAATAGAGGAAACAATCGGCCCCTCAAGACTGTCCCACTCGGTTTGGGAGATATAGAAAATGTAATTGGAAGACCCAGGCTGGATATGGAAGAGTTTGCTCATTTCTCTTTACAGGGCTTTCCCTCTCTGTATCTTGTGCTTCATTTGTTGATGATGTTGTAGAGCCAGATTCACTGTGAATACAGTCCCCAAATCTCACCCAGTGATGGCTCACAAAATCCACAAGTCTCCCTGATTGCAACATCCCATAAAAAACCTTCCAGGAAAATAACACCTACTAACTTTCCAATAACAGAATGGGAGAACATCAGGAACAGGGGCAGGTCATTCCCATCCCAAGCCTGCCTTGCCCTTCACTAAGATCAAGGCTGACCTGCCCAAGTCTCAAATCTTCCTCAATGTCCAAGTCTTCTTGAACACCTCCATAGAATACAGAACCAGGAACAGTACTGATTTGGAGATGCTGGTGTTGGACTGGGGTGTACAAAGTTAGAAATCACATAGCACCAGGTTATAGTCCAACAGGTTTCATTGGAAGCACACTAGGTTTTGGAGCATCGCTCCTTCATCAGGTGATAGTCGAGGGCTCGATCGTAACACAGAATTTATAGCAAAAATTTACAGTGTGATGTAACTGAAATTATACAGAGAAAAATTGATTGTCTGTTAAGCCTTTCATTTGTTAGAATACCATGATAGTTTCACTTCTTTCATGTGTAAATCACAAACATTTTTTGAAAAAAAGTTGCATTCTCAGGTGAGCTGTGAACAATGGTGATAGCTAGACAAAATGTTGAAAGTGTTGGCCCCCTGTGTCATCTGACTATGCCATGATGTTTAGATTGATTCTAATCTAAAAAGTGAGATAAGAAGTTTTACGTGAATTCATGCAGTTTTTGAGCTCAGAGTTCTACATGAATGCATGCAGTTCGGACCTTCATCACTCGACGTTGTGCCATTTATCCTACTCTAAGATCAGACTAACCTACATGCTTCGATTCACTTTGTTCTATGTGCCTAACCAAGAGTCTCTTAAGTTTCCCTCACGTATTTGACTCTACTACCACTGATGGTAGTGCATTCGACACACCCACCACTCTCTGTGTAAAGAATCTACCTCTGATATGTCCCCTAAAACTTCCTCCAATTACCTTAAAATTATACCACCAAGTGATAGACATTTCTGCCATGGGAAAATATCTCTGGCTATTCACTCTCTCTGCCTCTCGGCATCTTGTACACCTCTATCAAGTTACCTCTCATCTATTTTTCCTCCAATGAGAAATGCCCTAGCTCCCTCACGGTTTCTTCGTAAGACCTGCCCTCCAGTCCAGGCTGCATCCTGGTAAATCTCTTCTTTGCACTCTCGAAAGCTTCATTATCCTTCCTATAATGAGGAGACCAGAACTGAACACAATATTCCCTATGCGGTCTGAGCAGGCCTCTATCGAGCTGCAGCATAACCTCGCGGCTCTTAAACTCAATCCCCCTGCAGCTGAAAGCCAACACACCATACACCTTCTTAACAACCCGATCAACTTGGGTGGCAACTTTGAGGGATCTGTGGACACGGACACCAGGATCCCTCTGTTTCTCCACACTGCCAAGAATCCTGCTTTTCACCATGTATTCTGCATTCACATTCGAGCTTGCAATGTGAATTACTTCAGTTTGAACTCCATGTGCCACTTCTCAGCCCACCTCTTCATCCTGTCGATGTCCCATTGCAACCTACAATAGCCCTCCATATGCTGTATCACTCCAACCACCTTTGTGTAATCGGCAAAATTACTAGCCCACTCTTCAACACCCATATCCAAGTCATTTTTGAAAATAACAGAGAGCAGAGGTCACTGAACTGATCCCAGCGGGACACCACTGGTCCCTTTCAGTGATCTAGCTCCCCTAACTCTCTGTATAAGAGAATTCCTGACATTCACTACCCTCTGTTTGAAGAAAACCTTCTCTGCTCCTCCACCATTACCTATTGATATGAACAAAAGAGGTAACGCAGGGGCTCAGGTAAGAGAGAATGACCCTGAACTCAAGGATGGATTTGACTAAGGATGACATCAAGGAGCCTGCACAAAATCACACTTAATGAGAATTAATTATGACCTCTACACTGTTTGGAGTCATTCACGGCACAAGGGAAGATGATTATCATAGGTGGGCATCAATCATCTTAGCCGTGGGGCACATCTGCAGGAGATCCTCAGCGTAGCTTCCTCAGCCCGGGCATCTCCAGTTTGTCATCATAGAATCCCTACAGTGTGGAAGGAGGATATTCAACCCATTGAGCCAAACTGAGCAGATTAGATTCCCTACAATGTTGGAACAGGCACTTCGGCCCAAACAGTCCACACCGACCCTCCGAAGAGTAACCCACCCAAACACATTTCCGTCGGACTAATGCACCTAACGTGATGGACAATTTAGTATGGCCAATTCACCTGGTGTGCATATCTTCGGACTGTGGGAGGAAAACGGAGCACATGGAGGAAACTCATGCAGAGAAGTGGGGAATGTGCAAACTCCACACAGACAGTTGCCCAAGGCTCGAATCGAAACTGGGACCCTGGTGCTGTGAGGCAGCAGTGTTAGCTACTGAGCCACCGTGCCAGCAGAAGAGGCGGCATTCACTGAATTCTACAAAATTTTCAGGATAAGTTGTCCCTCTTCAGCTCTTGAAACAGGCTGTGACCATGTGCAACAAGACTTGGTCAACATTCAAGATCGTGCTGTTAAAGTCTGGGTAACGTTTATGTAACAGCGCAGTACATTTCCACAGTGAAAGGAGGAGTTCATTCAGCAGCTCCATCTGGTTTCAAAAGAATGTGGTGAAGCCATTCATCCCATCAAAACTATTGGGCAAAATGAGGGATACGCCATTCAGTCCCTCCTGCCTGTAGCACAGGAAGTCAGGGAGTCTGTTCTCTCCCACATGTAACGTACATGGGAACAGAAAGAACCATTTCACACCCGGACTCACTTACAAAGGAACAGGAAGAGGTTATTCAGCTTGTCAAACCACTAACACAGGAACAGGAAAATGTCAGAGATGTTCCAACTTCACAAACAAATGGAGCTGGGGCTGCACAGACAGACTGCTCCAAATTGATCCGTATGACTTAATTACTCATGGTACATATGTGTTACTTTAACATGGTTTTCTGGCAGTCGGAATGAAGACAACATTTTTTAGCCATTTTCCAATTTACCTTCCATCTCCAAGAAGGCAGACCCATGGTCTCCGTGGAGGTCAGAAGCCATTGAGAAATAACTTACTGTTTCAGAATGATGGTATTTTGGCTGCTGGCAGGATCGTGTACAAAGTGACATTCAATGCAGTGTCACACAATAACTGTGCATTTAAGTGTTCAGAGTTCATTCAGAGCCTGTACCTCGTTGTCAATCGACGTGAGGGTTCTGCAGATGCATGTAAACTGTCGTGAATCAAACATCCAACGAAAGGTATGACATTTTCACCCCATTCAGCTGTCTGGGACATAATGAGTTTCTGGCCATACCCATCAAACTTCCACTTCTTATTCTCTCACAGCGCTACAGATTAAACACATAGTTACTGCACTCTCTCCTCATGGAAACATCATGCCAGTATTTAGTCTGGTCAAACTACATTGCACTCTCTCAGTGACAGAGCGATCATTGTTTATAAAGCAGACCAAATCTTTACACAATGTACCAACTACTCTCTCAACAAAACACGATCAGTGGGAAAGATATTCTAACATTTGTACTTCAATGATTTTTCATGAAGACCCACACATCATTTACTTCCTGTCCTGTATGAATTCTGTCAGTGACTTATGACCAAGGACATACAGGTCCTTTTCAACAAAAGCACTCGCCAGGTGGAAGATGAGGTGCTCTTCCTCCAGCAGGAACCCTCCAACCACAAGGGATGAATTCAGATTTCTCCAGCTTCCTCATTTCCCCTCCCCCCACCTTGTCTCAATCCCAACCCTCTCAATCAGCACCACCTTCCTGACCTGCAATTTTCTTGCTGACCTTTCCGTCCTCACACCCTCTCCGGCCTATCACCGTCACCTTAACCTCTTTCCACCTATCGCATTTCCAACGCCCCTCCCCCAAGTCCCTCCTCCCTGCCTTTTATCTTAGCCTGGTTGGCACACTTTCCTCATTCCTGAAGAAGGGCTCATGCCCAAAACGTCGATTCTCCTGATCTTTGGATGCTGTCTTACCTGCTGTGCTTTTCCAGCAATACATTTTTCAGCTCCTCAGTTTCTCTTCCTGGCTGGGAAAGCTCTTATATATCCACACAGTCACACAGTAACAGTTCCTCTCTCCAAAGAAGCAGTTGACAATGGAACATTACGTTTCTCTATATATCAGCGACTATCAGTATTGCTGATGGAGTTGATCACCACACTCAGAGACGAGAGATAGAGGGAACATAACTCACGGTAAGCAGGGACATCCCATAATAAATATGATATTCAGGAATATGTGAAAAAGGGAAATGGTAGAATAACTTCCCATTCTGTTTTCCTTCCAGTCCATCATCAGCAATCCTTTTGTTTGCTTTTCCTTTCTCTCTCTCTCTCCATCTCTCTCTCTTTCACTCTCACTTTCTCTTGCTGGACATCATCCACTCAACACAAACCTCCCGCTCACCCTACCATCCATCCCTGATATAATAATATTATTTCGCAGTTGCATTCAGTTTTGATAGGTTCACTGAACTCGAAACGTTATTTGTTTTTTTTTTCCGACACACTGCCATAACTGCTGAGATTTTCCAACATTCTTTCAGACTGTGGAGAATTTTATTTCAGATCGCCAGCATCCACATTTTCTTGTTGTTGTTGTTTCGCGGGATGCCAGCATCACTGGCAAGGACAGTATTTGTTGTCCAACCTAACTGTCCTTGACAATGGGGCCATTTGTCAAGGCAATATGGAGGCAACCACATTGTTGTGGATCTGAGGTGACACTTAGTTCAGACAGGGCAAAGTGTTAGGTTTCTTTATCAAAGGTTATCAACAAAATAAGAAAGAAATCCTGATGTTTTATGATTGCCATGAGTGAAATTAGGCTTCATTCCTATTTTTGATATTGGAATTTAAATTTAGTCATCGGCTGTGATAGGATTTCAGACAATGCGTTTAGAGTCATAACCTGTGCCTCTGAATTACACAGTCAGTGACATTATTACTCTGTTTAAGAGTCCCTGTTGTGAAGTAACTGTAGAGACAAGAACAAGTTTGTGGTCAAACTCTTTGTAACTGGAATAGTGGTCAGAAGAGAACTGGAGCCATAAAATCTGTCGTTAACGAAGGGGTAGATGATGGCGAAGTCAGCAACAGAACTCAGGCAAATCTGGAGATTGGGGATATTAAGAAGCAGGTTTGATGACAGAGAGAATATGGAGATATAAAACAGTTCACGCTAAATGGAGACTCAAGGTTCCGAACAGTCTTTTACCTTCTCAGATGTTTATGACTAAGTAGTTTGGAAATCCATGAGAAGAAAGTGGCGTTTGTGACTGAAAGTTTCTGTATTTGTAAAATATAATCGACCAGCATAGCAATAACATTCAGCATCATTTATAGAATTAACAGAGATAGACTTACCAGGAACACCAATAATAGCGAGGATGGGATAGAACCCAGCTTGAATAGTCATCAGTACGGCTTCTATCCGCAACTCTAACCATGTCCAATCCTGAGAAAGCCAATAAAGACCATAGGATAAACTCCTGTTCATTGTTGTAACATTCCAGTCTAATGTTCTCAGAATCTGATCCATTGTTGGAACATTCCAGTCTAATGGTCTCAGATTCGTATCCATTGTTGGAACATTCCAGTCTAATGGTCTCAAATTAAAATCCATTGTTGGACCATTCTAATGTTCTCAGATTCTGATCCATTGTTGGAACATTCCAGTCTAATGGTCTCAGATTCGTATCCATTGTTGGAACATTCCAATCTAATGTTCTCAAATTAAAATCCATTGTTGGACCATTCTAATGTTCTCAGATTCTGATCTCTCTCTCGTTCTCTGTAGCTGCTGATCCCAATCTTGTTGAGGTTGACTCTGCCCCGAATACTTTGGCATAACAAGGTGAAAGAAGTCCCTAATTATGGAAGAGGGAAATCCTCCAGTGACCCAGTTAGGTCCAGGAAGACTGATATTAATCACAGTCACTGAACAAACAGCTCCAGTTAACCCATTTCACGGCAACTCTGATATATCACAATAATACTTGGTGTGGCTGGGATTTTGATATCGCTGATTATTGGGCTCATGGCACATCTCCAGTTGTAAACATAGAGATGAGGGAGAGACATAATTCTTTCTCTTCACAAGCTTGATGATTCTGCTATGTTTTGGCAGTATAGGAATTTCTGGGCTCCCGAGGCTGTCTGTGTCTGATCACCAGGCCTGCTGCATCTTTTCGTTTTAATTATTAATGTTTAACTTTGACTTTTGTCTGTACAGCATTTAACGGCTTATATGGATTTAGGCATTTTTGAGAGACACCTACAGAGCCATAGACGGTATAGTTGCAGTCCATTCCTTGTGTTCTTGCAGCTGCAGCCTGGTCCTATGGAGTGATGGTCAAACTCTCACAGAACCAGGATTCTTAGTTTTACATTTTGCCAGTTATTGCTGGAGTCTCAGCAGGATTGGAAGGCAGTAAATCTCTTCCGGGTGCTACACACTGTCTCTGTGATTTCTCTCGGAACTGTCTTTTGATGTTCTTTCCTCTTGGATTGAAGAACTGCATGTCAGCCAATCTGTTTCCTGCATTTCTTTTTTGACATTTGTGTGCTTATTGGATGATACGATATTGGAGCAGTTACTCTACAGCTGTTAAATAAACTATTATTCTGCTAAGTTTTCCAACAAAATTATGTTATTGCAAGTTCCTCTTTCTTTTGTTGCCTTTTAGCGGTAGTCTTCGGATAAATTGTGTTTTGCTTAATGTCGAATATTTTGACTAAGTAAACTCTATCTCAAACACAGCATCTCACATTTACCAGCGGAATGGGCCGAGCTGGAAGACTGATAATCATGTCAGGAATTATATCAGATACTCAATCCACCTCTCAGATCCAGCCCCGACACGTATAAGCCCAGATGAGATACCTGCTCAGCATGAAGTACTGCGTAGACCAGGCTAGTGTACTGCTCAGCAATCTGTCCAGGATCGAACACTGTTTAGAGCTCACCAGTTCACGACGTATTGGTCCAACAGTGCATTGATCCATAAACTTGGACTAGATGATCTGTTCAGCACAGGGCGCTGTGCAGAACACACAAAGGCATTGTTTTATACAAACGGATTGGATATCTGTTCAGCATGGGGAGCTGTGCAGCGAATAGCAGTGAATTTATCCATTAACCTGGAGCAGTTACCTTCCCAGCATACACAGCTGTGTAGACCAATCACTGCATTGCTCAGTAACACTGTGTTAGATCACTGCCCAGCATGGGGAAAGTTGCAGCTCATGCTGAAAGTGAAAGGATGTGCAGCTCCCTCCATTTACAGCTCCATATCTCCATTGTGGCATGACACAGGAGTGCTGTGGGTGTGAAACTCACTGCCAGAAGAGATGGCGGGGGAATCAGTTTAAATACCAACAAATGGGAAGAGCTTGCTTAAAAGAGAGGGGGAGATTGAGAGAGAATTTCAAAGAAGGATCTGATGGTAGGTTTAAAATTGTGAAATGAAAACATTTCAATAGCATCTTGCAATATAGGCCACTGTTTCCGTGAATGATGGGTGAGCAGGACATTGGTGTAAGTTAAGATGCTGGAGAGTTTTGGATAAACATTTGTTCTGCAGATTAGTACCTGGGAGTAGGATCAGCAGAATCTTCGACTCATTGGGCTGAATCGAACAATAATTTGTCTCAGTGCCATTTTCCTTGAGTGTGACAGAGGGGTTGTCTGCACGAGGCTGAGCTAGTTTCCTGGTGCTATCTTATCGAACTCACCTCATTAACTATCCACCCCACCCCCATGGTGTCCCTCTCATTCAATACCAGCATGATTATCCCACGCATCATGGCTGGAGGTACACACTATCTCCCCGATGTCCCTGGATATTCAGTGATCACTGGTACTGCTGACATCATTTAAAGGCCAATGGGCACACGGTTGAGCTTTCCCAGTTTGGAGCTGACCTGCAGGGTTTCCCGAGCATGGCAGATAAGGGGAAATTACACCACAGGGGCTTGTCGACAGGGGCACGGAGGTCCCGATGAATAGTCTAGTACAGAAAGGGACTATTTACTTCCCAGACAGAGCCGCACCACGAGACCCACCGAGCATGGTCTGAGCACATCACCCAGCTCAGTGCAGTATCTGCGGTCCAAGAAAAGCCTAGCAATACTGGAATAGCACCTTTCCCGCTCTGTCATGATAAGAGTCACCGTATTCTCTCTACTCTCTCACACTCACTGTATATCTGTTAGCGCCTTCCCCAGAATAAGGCTCCAGCACTCTCACCACTACAATGCAGCACCTTCTCTCTCTCTCTCTCTCTCTCTCTGTCTCTCTCTCTCTCTCTCTCTCTCTCTCTCTCTCTCTCTCTCTCACCTGTGCAATATCCCCACATGGTTATAAAATGTTGTAATGAGTACAGTTTCTAGAATTCTCTGGGTGATGTCGTTTGTACGATGTTCCAGATAATTTTCAAAATGATTCAACTTCAGCAAAATGTTCATTCCCCAGTATGTAACACATCAGAGGAAGGAGCAGAGTTTTACTTTTTCGAAATCACTCAGGATGAAAGTGCATCATGAGGCCATCAATCCTCTCAAATATGCTCCACTATTCAGACAAAGGGAGAACCTAAACACTTGAAGACTCACTCTCTTCTTGAAGACAGGCGCCACTTTGGAGTTCTGCCAGTTTTACTGGAACACTCCCGTAATCCCGAGAGTTATTGAATATTTCACACAGTGCCACCAGTCACTCTGTAACCACTTCTATTAAAACCAGCTATGAATTGCTGATCAGCTGTTTACCCTTGGTCTTTTCTGTTTGAGAAAAGCCCTGGTCGTTTTGTTAGAGACAGTGCAAAAACTTTCATCTGACTACAATTTTGTTTATAATATTGAAACTCTTTGCGCCTTCCCCTGAGAAAAAAGATGTAAAATACTGTTTTAAATTCTCTGCCTGTTCCCTGAAACCAGTTCCCCAGTCACATCCTCCAGGTGTCCCACAATTTCTTTCCTGCCTTTCTTCGAAGGGTCACACATACATCATGAACGTTTTTTATTCGATATGGGAAAACTCCCGTGGTTAGTTTCTTTTTCGTATTTCTTGCCAGTTTTGGAATATTTTTCTTTGTATTTTGTTTTATACAATCTGCTTCTGGTTCCAAGAGTAAACTTCCCAAATGTGGCCGACGCGAGAACTCACCAATTTGAATTCTTTAGTTTGTGATTGATTAGTATCCTTCACAGCCTTTGTGCATCATGGGTGGTTCATCTTCACATCTTCATATCATCTTCTTTTTGACCAGAGTCAATAATACCTGGGTGTTATTAAGCAGTACCTGCTTGAAGATTTCCCCACCCCCACACATCTGCTGGCCTTCACCTGTGTCTATTTTCACACTCCGTATTTGACCAGATATATTACATAAATCTGCATTTGAAATACCTGACTCTTTTCAGTCTTTCAGGGCGAACCTGTGTATGTGGCTGAACACATGGAGAGTGACTCCATTCTCTCAGATTTTCTGGCTCTGTGATTTCTGTTCGATGATGCCACATTCCAGTGGGAAGCTTCCTATATTACATCATTTTCTCTCAAACGAGAATCCCCCTCACTCTGATGTACTGAGCCTTCAGCTGTGACTGTCCCGTCTCCCTCACTTCTGCACTCACTCCATCCCCTCCTTCCCAGAACAATGATAGATCTCCCCATGCCCTCACTTCCTACTGCACTAGAATCCACATTCACAGAATCATCCTCCCTCTCCAGCAGGACAGCGCCATCAAATACATCTTCCCCTTCCGTCCAGTGTCAGCATTTTACAAAGACTATTCCTTCTGTGGCACGCTCCATCACCCCGAACACTTTCCCACACCGCCATGGTACCTTCCCATGTAAATGCAGGAGCAGCAACATTTTCCCATTCACCTCTTCCCTCCTCACTGTCCTAGGACCTAAACACACTTTCCAGGTGAAGCAGCATTTCAGTTGTACTCTTTCAATCCAGTTTCCTGTCATTGCTGTTCAAAATGCAGTCTCCTTTACATTAGTGAGCCAAACAGAAACTGCTTTGAGGAACATCTCCACTCTGTCTGTAGGAATGACCCTTTCCTTCCGATTGCTCCCCATTTCAATAACCTACATTTCTGTCAGGATAATGAGAATTCTTTGAGGAGGTAACGACGCATTGAAACAGAGAAAATTACCTATCTGAACTTCCAGGAAGCCTCTGATATGGTATCGCACAGGAGGCTGCAGAGTAAGATAAGGACCTATGGTGTCAGAGGCCAAGTGCTGGCATGGATAAAAGGTTGGCTCTCTGGCAGGAGGCATAGTGAATAAAGTTGTCCCTCTCAGGATAGCAGCCGGTGACTAGCAGTGTTCCACAAGAGTCAGTGTTGTGACCACAACATTTCACTTTCTAGGTTAATGATCTGAGTGGTGGGACAGAAAGCATTCTGGCTACGTTTGCAGATGATGCAAAGATAGTTGGAGGGGCATGTAGTATTGAGGAGGCAGGGAGCCTGCAGAAAGATTTCGACAGTTTAGGAGAGTGGGAAAAGCAGTAGCAGATGGAACACAATGTGGGAGAATGTGAGGTCATGCACTTTGGTGTGAAGAATACAGGCATGGACTATTTACTAAATGGGGAAAAAATCAGAAATCTGAGTAACAAAGGGACTTGGGATTCCAAGCGCCGGATTCACCTTAGATAAACCTATAGGTTGAGTCAGTAGTTAAGAAGGCAGGTACAATGTTGTAATTCATCTCGAGAGGAGTAGGATATAATGATGGGGATTCTGAGGCTTTCTAAGGCTCTGGTCAGACCACATTTCCAGTATTTTGTGCCTCATACCTCAGGAAGGATGTGTTAGCCTTGAAGTGTGTCAAGAGAAGATTCAGCAGAAATGAAAAGCTTAACACATGAGGAACGTTGGAGGACCCTGGGTTTATACTCGGTGAAGATTAGAAGAATGAGGGGAGGATCCAATTGCAACTTACAGAATACTGAATGACCTGGATACAGACAAAACTGGCAGGACGTTTGCACTAGCAGGAGGATACAGGCTTAGAGCAAAGGGAAAACCCATTAGAACGGAGATAAGATGAAACGTGTTTAGCCAGAGAGTGGTGAAATTGTGGAATTCCTTATCACAGAAGGCTGTGGAAACCAAATCATTTGGCACCAACGATATAGCCAGGAAAGGGACTGAGGATCTGAAAAGTGACTACAGAGAGTTAGTTTAGAAGCTGAAGAGCAGGACGAGAAGAGAAGTGATCTCAGGTTTGCTACCAGTGCCACGAGCTCGTTAGATGAGGAACAGTCAGCGAATGTAGCTTTAAACGTGGCGGCGAGGCTGGTGCAGGAGGGAGGACTTCAGATACCTCGACCATCGAGATACCTTCTGGGTAAGGTGAGACCTGTACATGAAGGACGGGTTGCACCTGAACTGGAGGGGCACAAATGGCCTGTTTGTGAGGTTTGCTCGTGGGATTCTGGCGGGTTTAAACTAGTTTGGCGGGGGGGGGGGGTAGGAATAAGACCACATGTCTGAGAGTGGGTGAGGTGCAGCCAGGACAATGACGGGATATATTGAATCTATCAGGAAGGTTTCTCACGCGATGAAACAAAGGGATCGGTTAAAGTGCGTCTGCTTTAATGCAAGGACTGTCCGAAATAAGAGTGACGAACTTCAAGCATGGATCAATACTTGGGGCAACGATGTCGTGGCCATAATGGAGACGTAGGTTTCACAGGGGCAGGGATGGCTGCTTGATTTCCCAGGGGTTAGAACGTTTAAAAGCGTTTCGGCGCAGCACGGTGGCACAATGGCTCGCACTGCTGCCTCACAGCGCCAGAGAACCGGGTTCAATTTCCACGTCAGGGAACTGCCAGTGCGGATTTTGCAAACTTTCCCTGTGGATTTCCTCCGGTGCTCCGGTTTCCTCCCATAATCCAAACATGTGCAGATTAGGTGAATTGGCCATGCTAAATTGTCCGAAGTGTTGGATGAAGGCGGAAATGTAGGGGAATGGTTTTGGGTGGGTTGCTCTATGGAGTGTTGGTGTGGACTTGTTGGGCCTGTTTCCACACTGTAAGTAATCTAATCTAATCTAAAAAAGAACAGGGTGGCTGGAAAATGAGGAGGGGATGGAGAATTGTTAATCAGAGAGTGCGTCAGAGCTACATAAATGAAGGTTGTTGAGGAAGGTTTGTCTACTGAGTCAATATGGGGTGGAAGTTAGGAACAGCATGGGAACAGTCACCACATTTGTGGGTTTTCTGCAGACCACCTAATAACAGTAGAGAGACTGAAGATCCCATAGGCGGGCAGATTCTGGAAAAATGCAAAAGTAGCACGGTTGTAGTTATGGGTGATTTCAACATTTCCAATATCGACTGGAACCTCCTAAGAGCAGATGGTGTGGATGTAGCCGTTTTTGTCAGGTGTGTTCAAGACGGTTTCCTTACTCAGTATGTGGACGGACCATTGAGAGGAGAGGCTATTTTGCATTTGGTGCTCGGCAACGAGCCAGGTCAGGTGTCAGAACTAACGGTGGGAAAGCACTTTGGCGAAAGTGATCACAACTGCGTCAAATGTAGCATCGTCTGCGAGAGTGAATATTTCCGAGGGAAGATATTTAACTGTGGAAAAGGAAATTATGATGCTATCAGACAGGAGTTGGGAAGTACAGACTGGGAGCAATTTATCCACAGAAAGGGCACTGCAGACATGTGGAGACTGTTTAACGAGCAGTTGTTGGGAGTGATGCACAAATTTGTTCCTCTGAGACAGGTAAGAAGGGGTAAGATTAAGGAACCTTGGATGACGAGAACAGAGGAACGTCTCATGAAAAGGAAGCAGGCAGCTTACGTAAGATGAAGGAAGCAAGGATCTAGCACAGCTTTAGAGGATTACAGACTTACTAGAAAGGAGCTCAGAAAAGGACTGAGGCGAGCCATGATGGGGCACGAAAAAGGCTTGACAGGAAGGATTAGGGAGAATCCAAAGGCATTTTTCTCATACGTGAGGAATAAGAGAATAATCAGGGAGAAGGTAGGGCCGACCAGGATTAGCTTAGTGAACTTATGCGTGGAATCTAAGCAGATAGGAGAAGTCCTAAATGAGTTTTTGGTTTCGATTTTCACCAAGGAAAGTGAACTTGTTGTAAATGAAACTTAGAGGAGCTGGGCCAGATCAGTCTTGACCAGGTCAAGATTGATGAAGTTGATGTGCTCGCAATTTTGGAAAACATTAAGATGGATAAGTCCCCAAGGCCAGACCACATTTATCCTAGACTGCTCCAGGAAGCAAGAAAGGAGGTTGTTAAGCCGCTGGTGAGGATATTTGCCTTCTCACTCTTCACTGGAGTCGTACCAGAGGATTGGAAGGAGGCACAAGTTGTTCCTTATTTCAAGAAGGGTAACAGGGAAATCCCTGGCAATTAGGGACCAGTCGATCTTACGTCTGCGGTCAGCAAAGTTTGGAAAAGAATCTGAGGGATAGGATTTATGACTATTTGGCAAAGCATAGTGTGATTCTCGGCAGTCAGCGTGGCTTCATGAAGGGCAGGCAATGCCTCACAATCTTATTGATTTCTTTGAACAGGTGTAAAGACAGGTCGACGATGGTCGAACAGTGGATGTGGTGCATGTGGACTTCAGCAAGGTATTTGATAGGGTTCCCATGGAAGGGTCATTCATAAAGTTAGGAAGTATGGGATACAGGGAGATTTGGTTATCTGGATTCAGAATTGGCTGGTTGGCAGAAGGCAGACAGTGATTGTAGATGGAAAGTATTCTGCTTGGAGGACAGTGTTGAGAGGGCTCTCACAGGGCTGTGTTCTTGGGTCTCTGCTCTTTGTAGTTTTTATAAATGACTTGGATGAGGAGGTTATGATGTGTGTTAGTAACTTTGCTGATGACACAAAGGTTGGAGGTGACGTCGATAGTATAGAGGGCTATTGTAGACTGCAGCGCGACATAGACAGGATGCAGAGCTGGGCTGAGAAATGACAGATGGTGTTCAACCTGGATAAATGCAAAGTAATGCATTTTGGAAGGTCAAATTCGAATCCTGAATATAGCATTAAAGACAGGATTCTTGGCAGTGTGGAGGAACAGAGGGATCTGGGTGCGCAATTGCATAGATCCCTCAACGTTGCCACCCAAGTGGATAGAGTGTCAAGAAAGCATATGGTGTTTTGGCTTTCATTAATAGGGGGATCTAGTTTAAGAGCCATGAGGTTTTGCTGCAGCTCTACAAGTCCTGGTGAGTCCACACTTGGAATATTGTGTCCAGTTGTGGACGCCCTACTATTGGAAAGCTCAGAGGCTTTGGAGAGGTTGCAAAGAAGGTTTACCAGGATGCAGCCTGGATTGGAGGGCTTGTTTTATGAAGAAAGGTTGAACGAGCTTGGATCTTTCTCTCTGGAGACAAGGAGGAGAGAGGAGAGCTGATCCAGGTGTACAAAATAATGAGAGGAATAGATAGTGTCAATACCCAGAGACTTTTCCCCAGGGCAGGAGTGACTAGTACGAGAAGTCATAGTTTGAAGATATTAGGAGGAAGGTAAAAGGGAGACGTCAGAGGTAGGTTCTTTATGCAGAGATTTGTGAATGCATGGAATGCATTGCCAGCTGTGATGGTGAAAGCAAAGTCATTGGGGACATTTAAGCGACTGTTGATCATGCACATGGATAGCAGTGAGTTGAGGGGTGCGTAGGTTAACTTACTACATTTTACATTAGGATTAAATCTCGGGACAACATCGTGGCACAAAGGGCCTGTCCTGTGCTGTACTGTCCTATGTTCTATTTAGTATATTTAAAACAGACTCAGACAAGTTTTGATTGACAAGGGGATCAAAGATTATTGAGAGGAAGCAGGAAAATGGGGCTGAAAATCTGTCAGTCGTGATCGAATGGCGGAGCAGACTTGATGGTCCGAATGGCTTCATTTCTGTTCGTATAGAGTTGTGGCCTTATAATTGTTCGGTCCTGGATGGCACGGTGGCTCAGTGGTTTGCACTGCTGCCTCACAGCATCAGGGAACTGGGTTCGATTTCCTCTGGGGGTTCGAGTTTCCTGTCACAGTTCAAAGTTGTGCAGGTTACGTGAACTGGTCATGCTGAACTGCCGATATTGATGTTAGGTGCAATATTCAAGGGTCTGTGTATAGTATTAGAGTAGAGAATGGGATTGGTTTGCATACTCTTTGGAGGGTCAGTATAAACCTCTTGGGCTGAAGGGCCTGTTTCCACACTGTAGGCATTCTAAGAAAATGCAGGTTGCTGCAATGTTCCAATGAAGCGCAACCCAAGCTCGAGTAACACCTCACTTTACACTTTGGTACGTTACAGTCTGTAGGAGTTAATATTCAATTCCATAAATTCACAGCCTGAACCCATTATGGCTGTACTCCATTTTCCGTACACTCTCCCTCCTGGGCTCCCTAAGTTCGTGTCTTGTTTTGCTCAATTCAACAGAGAAAATCATTTTTTTAAATATTTACACATTATTTTACACCCATTATATATCTGTGTCTCTTTCACCACAATTTCAAGCCCATTTGTCTTTCACACTGGGCGTCCAAACACTCTTTCCCACCACTGCCAAGATACTAAAGAGCTCACTTTCCAATCCTTTACACGTCTGAAGAAGATTTGCACTGGACTTGAAACATTAACATTGTTTCTCTGTCTCTGCAGATGTTGCCAGACTCCTGAGTTCCTTCAAAAATGAAAAGTTACAGAATACATTTTCGATATAGCAAAGATCATTGGATACAGGAAATCTGAAACAAAAACAAAAATTGAAGGACTTCCTGGGTGCTTTGAGGAACAGTCACAGAACCCGAAAGATTAACTCTGCTTTCACTCCATAGATTCTGTCAGACTTGTAACTGTCTTCAGCAATTTCTGTTTTTGAACAAGTTTCAAACATGTGTATCAAAGCTGCTCACACCCCTGTCCAACATGGAGCGCCATACACCGGGAAGTGAATGATAATGCAAGGTATACAAATTCATTTGTTCTGAAACTACATAAGGCTGTCATCACTGACACTACAGAGCTTTTAATCATGGTCATGGAGAGAAACAGGGAAACACAGTCGCTTTAAACAAAAGATGGCATTACCGGAGGTGAAAACGTTAAATGCTTTTGAGGAATGCGACAAATTGGAGGCAAGGCATCCTGAAGATACCCAAACAGGATGAGAATTTTTTAAAAAGGAAGCATTCCCACATCAGAAACCTGGATAGGGCACTGTGTACAGGGGAGAAGGGTGACCGGGTCCCCGTGCGAATGAGCAAAGGCAGCAGAATTGTATTGCAGATATTGCAGCTCAATCTGGGCATTCATGTGATGCTGCACACCATAGCAGCTGTAGTAGCAGCAGCAGCAGCAGCAGAATTATATTCAACCACAATATAATCTCTCAGTCTACCATTACCATGAAGCCGATCTCCGCTTAAGTGATGAATGTGGGTGAACCTGCCACGGTCAGGACCGTGTGTACCTAAACCTGATGACAACCCATTCAAGCTACTGCACTTACTGCTTACATTAACAAACAGCAGAACTAGAATCTGATAGAGAGGGAGCAATGACCTCAAGGCTGTGACCATTTCTTTTAAAACCAGCTGTGAATTACTGCTGGCTTGTCTCCTTTTACTGTTACCAGTTAGAAAAATCCTTGTTCCTTTTGTTAGACACGGTTCAGGAACTTCTCTCCTATTACCATTTTGTTTACATCATTGAAATATTTACTGTCCCTTCCCCTGTGAGGAAAGATGTAAAACATGGTTATAAATTATCTGTCTGCTCCCTGCAGCCAATTCTTCAGTCACACCCTCCAATTATCCTCAATATACTTTCCTGACTTAATTTCTACCTAAGGTCACACACTCTTTTTTTATATGCTCGGAAAAGCTCATGCTGCTTGTTTTTGTATTTCTTGCCAATTTACTACATCATGTCTTTTCTCCCCTTTTCCTCGCTTTCTAGATTCATACAGTCATATCGTGCACAAACAGACCCTTTGGTCCAGCTTGTCCATGCTGACCAGGTTTTCCAAACTAAACTAGTCCCATCTGATTGCATTTTGTCCATATGCCTCTAAACTTTTCCCATTCATATGTTTGTCCTCATGAGTTTTAAATGTTGTAGATGTAGTTGCATCTCCCACTCTTCCTCTGACAGCTCATTCCATATACACACATCACCCTCTGTGTGAAAACATTGACCCTTCGTCCATTTCAAATCTTCCCCTTTTCACCTTAAACCTATGCCTTCTATGATTGAACTCCCCCATCCCATGGAAAAGACCTTGGCTGGTCACTCTATTCATACATCTCATGAGTTTATAAACTTCGACGATGTCATCCCTCAACCTCTGACACGCTATCTGACACTAACTTTACGAACAAGCATTTAAAGATAAGCACTGCAAATATGAAATAGTATTCAAATGACAGGTAAATAACATTCACCCCAAGCTTCATACTGTGATGTGTTTTTTCTCCATGTTATAATACTAAGGCAGCAGGAAACTGTTACGAGTACCAATAAGAGGTCAAACACCTGAATTGCTTTGTCCAAATGGGGTGATGATCTCTACAGTTAAAGCGCATCACTGGCCTGAACCATGTAAGAAGGGGAATTCTTATACCACACGGTCAGCGTGCAGTTGCCTTTAGCAGATTGAGATGAAGTCAGAGTATACCTTTTGCAATTTGGATCACAGTGTGAAATCAGTGCAAAGGGGGAGAGGTGTTTTCAATAAGGTTTACTCAAAGAAGGAAACTTTCCGAGTGAGATGTGTGGGAAGTGTAAAACCGCATGAATGGAGAGGCCGAGCCACACTGAGACCAAAGGCAAAGTGGCAGCACTAAACGCAGCTTGATGCTATTGCAGAGTAGGTAGTCTTGATCAAAGAGTTTCAGGTGAAATGGGGAGGGACCATAATGTAAGAGACTGTACTCTGTAACTTGTGAGGGAGAACCTGGAATCACGAAGGGGACACGAGCAGGGAAGAGGATGGAGCAGCAATGGCAGCAGTTTCTGGGGGGAATTCAGGAAGCAGAGCTGAAATTCATGCCTAGCATCTGCTTCTGGACCCTGAAATAAATATCATAAATCTGGCTCTCCACTAATGCTCATCAATTGTATCCTGGAGAGCCTTTGTCAACCATGGGTGCTTCGTCTTCTTATCGAGTTCTTCTTTTGAACAGAAACGAAAATTACTGAACGGTTTGGGATATCTGTTTGAATGTCTGCTCACGTATACTCACTGGCCTTCCTCTGGGTCTATTTTCACATTCCGCTTCAGACCAGATGTGAGGCAGAAATCCTCAAATTAGATGCCTGGTTCTTTTCAATCATTCAGGGGGAACTTCTGCATATGGCTGAACAAAAGATCAGCGGAGGCTGACTCCAGTCTCCAAGTTTCTGCATCTCTGTTGTTTCTGTTTGACGATGCCACCTTCGTGTGAGCTGCATCTAACGTAACCTCCTTTTCCATCAAACCAGAAATCCCCGAACTCTTGTGGACAGGGCCTTCAGCTATGACTGTCCTATCTCCCACAGTGTTGCCCTCAATTCGTCCCCTCCATCCCAGAACAATGATAGATTCCTCCTTGTCCACACTTCCTCCTGCACTAAAATCCACATTCACATATTCATCTTACGCCATTTCCACCATCTCCAGCAGGACAGCATCATCAAATACATCTTCCCCTCCCGCCCACTGTCAGTATTTCACAGCGACCGTTCCCTCTGTATCACCGTCCATCACCCTGAACGTTTCCCCACTCCCCAATCGCACCATCCCATGCAATTACAGAAGCTGCAACACTTGTCCATTCACCTCTTCCCTCCTCACTGTGCAAGGCCCCAAACATCGCTTCCAGGTGAAGCAGCATTTCACTTGTAAACTTTCAATCTGATCTCCTGTCATTGCTGCTCATAATGCAGTCTCTTTATATTGGCGAGACCAAAGAGAGATTGTTTTGAGGAACACACCCACTCTGTCTGTAGAAATAACCCTGATCTTCTCATTGCTTCCAATTTCAATAACTTACCTTGCTCTCATACTAACATTTCAGCCCTGGGCTGCTGCAATGTTCCAAGGCAGCACAACCCAAGCTCGAGTAACAACTCACTTTACACTTTCGTACATTACAGCCTTTCGGAGTTAATGTACAATTTCATAACTTCACAGTCTGACCCCATTCTAACTGTTCTCCAGTTTCCGTACAATCTCCCTCCTGGCCTCCCGATGATCTTGTGTGGTTGCATCTTCTTTATCTTTCACTCAATCGAGAGAACCCCTTTTCCCCATTCACATCTTAATATAAAGCTATTTCACATGATCTTGTTCACCACTACTAAAAGTATGTTTATCTTTTGCCACACCCTCTTTTACCCGTCAACCCACTCCACAGATCTGTCAAGGGATTATAAAGCTCATTTTCCAATCCTTTTCAGTTCTGAAGAAGTGTCATACTGGACTTGAAACGCTAACTCTGTTTCTCCGTCTCTGCAGATGATGCCAGACTGTTGAGTTTCTCTAGAAATGAATAGGCTCAGAACAAGTTTTCAATTAAACAAATAACTATGGATACTGGAAATGAAAATCCAAAATTGCTGGAGAAAATGGGAGCTTTGTAGAAGGGTCACTGGTCCTGAAAGATTAACTCTGTTTTTACTCCACAAGATGCTGCCAGACCTGCTGAGTTTCGTCAGCAATTTCTATTTTTGAACAAGTTCCATAGACGTGTGTTAAAGCTGCTCAAACGCTCTGTCTCACACGGAATGCACTGGGAAGTGACCGATAATGCAAGGTGTACAAATTCCTTGATCCGAAACTGCATAAGGCTGGTATCACTGACACTGCAGAGCTCTTAATCATGCTCAGCTAGAGAAACAGAGGGGAACACATTCACATCAAACACAGAAGATGGCATTGGGGGAATGGAAAAGATTCAGATGCATATGTTAAGGGGTTTGAGTAAAGTAACAAATTGGAGGCGCGACACCAGAGAGAGACCTTCAGCAGAATCCGAATAGGACAATGGAAGTGTTATCACATCAGAAACCAGGTTAAGACACTGAATACAGAGATGATGGGTGAATGGGTCTTGGTGTGAACTGGGGGATAGTCAGTTGAATTGAATTGAACACATTGGAGCTCAAAGTGGGGCATTCATGTGGTGCGGTAGAATACAGCAGCAGCAGAATTGTATTCGACTACAATCTGTAACATTTTCCCCAGGATAATCCCTCAGCCTACCATTACCATCAAGCTGATCTATGGTTCAGCGGCGAGTATAGGTGAACATGATAGGGTCGGAACCATTGTACCTGAACCTGATGACAACCCATTAGTCGATCTGATTCACTGCACGTGACATGAAGAAACAGCTAAACATAGTAGATACGACAAAGGCCCTGGCCCCATTCCTGCAATAGGACTGAAGACTTGTGCTGCACAACAAGCCGTGTCCCTGGGGAAGCTGTTTCATTCCAGCACCAACTCTGATATCTCCCTGACAATGTGGAAAATTACTCAGCGATGTCCAGTCCCATATCAAGAGAATAACTACAGTCTGACCATTTACCACGCCCTTAGTCCCGTCGCGATAGTCACATTGGTGGGAGATCTATTTGACAGAGCTGTGAAGCAGCACAGAAATAACCTGCTCAGTGTGGTTTCAGATAGGTCCCCATGTGGAGATGGTGCTGTTGTGGAAATATCACTGGATTACTAATCCAGACCAGGCTAATACTCTGGCAGCCGGTGGAAGTTATAATTAATAAAATATCGAGATGTAAAACCTGGAGTCATTAATAGTGACCTTGAAGCCAATGTCGATTGTAAATACCAATTTCCTTCCTCAATGTACTTTCAGGAATTGAATCTCGGGTGCTTTTCTGGTCTGCCCTAAAAGTGACTCCAGACACACAGATATGTGAAAAACTCTTCAATGGTCTCGGAAACGGCCAAGCAAGACAGTCTACTGTATCAAACTGCTCCGAGGTCTTAAAGAATAAAACCGTACAGACCACCCCGCACCAGCCTCAGTATTGGAACAGGAAACACTATCCTATTGACCCTGCAGAGACCTCCTTCCTAACATCTGAGAGCTGGTTGCAACATTTACAGAGCTTTCCCACAGATTGCACAGAAACATCGGGAAAAGAGTAGGTCATTCAACACACTGAGCATCCTCCATTCTAGTTCATGGTGAAAATCTCCTCAATTCAGTTTTCCCCACACAGTGTTCATATCCTTTAATATGTTTAAACATCAGAACACATAAAATAGGAACTACTGTATTCGCGTTGGTCCATCAATTTTGATCCTCCATTCAATATGCAGGCAGTTATCCAATAAGGTGTATTTATTAAACGCAATTTCGCTGCAACACAATTAGTGAATTGAGCCCCTTTCTTTACTAAGCGAGTTCCCGTTCACTGTTATGTGAATCCGTCTCTGGCATCAGCTGAACAGCAAATCCCAGCCTCAGGATCCCTCTGTCTGCCAAATGCACCCTCAGTGTGTTCAGATAAAACAGCAATGTAACCGCTCTGCAAGCCTTGAAACTGAGCCTGAATGTGGGATTTGTGGTCTACATTTAGAGGGAACTTTATTTCAAACCGGGAGGGGAATATTTTGGAGAGAACTGGAATTCCGTATTGGCATCACGTGGTCAGTCAGCCCGTGCGATTTCTGGTGAAGATCTTGGTGAAAGGTACAGTGCTGTAGCCAGTGACTGTAGTGTTAAAATGTGGCATTTACTGCACTAACTCATTACAATATACAGTTTAAAGATTTATGTAGCCTGTGCTATTGTTTGCGTTAGGCTTTTATTTTTGTTTTGATTTTTACTGGTAATTTTGAGGGTTCGCACCAAAGCCTCTTTTTCCCATTGGCCCCATTATTTATATTGCACCGTTTTCTGTAATACGGTGTTCCACAGGAATACAGCTGCCTCATTATTGGATAACTGTCTGTAATTATTGCTGATTCTATATCTCCACACCAAACTCCTGCACTCTCCCCATCCCTTCTGTGCCTTGAAATCCTTATTTATATGCATTACCTTAGTTTTCTCAGCCTGATCAGGGAAATAATTCCCCAAGTTCAATAGTCTCTGAGTGCAGACATTTAGTCTCATCTCAACTCACTTTGGCCTGTCTGTACCCAACACAGTGAGCCCGTGTTTTGGACATCCCACCCAGGGGAATTATCATCCCTGCTTCCAATCTGTTTCGCCATGTCAGAGTTTTATATAGTTCACCCATTTTCCTAAACCTCATGGAATACAGGCACAATCGCCCCAAACACTGTTCCCACAACAAGCCTGTCATCCCAGAGACCAGTCTGGTCATCCTTCGCTGCTCTCCCTTTATTAGGTATGGAGACCAAAACTGCACACAATACTGCACAATGTTCAAGATGGGGTCTCACCAAGGGCCTGTACAGCTTCAGTAAGGCGCCCTTACTCCTGGACTCAAATCATCCTGAAATGAAGGTCAGCACACCATTCATTTTCAACAAAATTGTGTATTCCCGTGACAGCTGAGCCTGCTCTAACCTGAGTGGGAACCTTACAACAAGCTGGTAAAGTGTGGCTGCTGCTGTACAGGGTCTTAGTGAGATCACTTCTGGAGTAATGTGCACAGATTTAATCTCCTCACTAAGAAAGGGTATTGGTATTAACTCAGATATTATTCCCTCAACTGATTCCTGCAATGAAGGTGTTAATCATAGAATCCCTACAGTGTGGAAGCAGACCATTTGACCCATCGACTCCACGCTGATCCTCTGAAGGCCATCCCATACAAACCCCACTCTCCAACCCCGTTCCCAACCCAATCTCTGCAACCCAGCATTTCCCATGACTAATGCACCGAACTGGCACATTTTGGGACTGTGGGAGGAAACTGCAGTACAGGACAGACACCCTTGCATGTACAGGGAAAATGCGCAAACTCCACACAAACAGTGGCCCGAGACTGAAATTGAACCCAGATCTCTGGTGCTGGTAGGCAGCAGTGCTAACCACTGAGCTACCCACTGTGGGCAACGCAACCTGCCTGCACAATTCAACACTCGAAATGTGGCATAACAGCAGGGAGATTCCATAAGTCCCCAAACCTGTCATTGTGCAACAGGATAAGGACGATGATATCTTAAGCGGCTTGGTCAGGAACAGGCGCAGGACATGCAAGACATTGAAGCTATAGTGTAGGAACACCAGGAGGACATTCAGCCCATCGTGTGTGTAAAACAGGAACAGAATGAGTCCAATCAGCCATCCATGCCTCTTACACAGCAATTGGAGCTGATCTTTCACAGCCTCTTGCCTATTTCACAGGAATTGAATCGGACTGTCGAGGTTATGGAAAAGGAAGAGCTTAGAATAACCAACTTCAATCGGGAATGAAAAGTTATGAGCAAACGATTGAAGATAAATTGTTCGAATCTGTTATTAAGGAATTAACAACAGGAGACTTTGAAAGTCAAACCACAACCCATCAAAGTCGACATGATTGTATTAAGGATAAATCATGTTTGAATGATTTTCCTAACTTGTTTTAATTAAAGCGTGTGACAAACAAGTTGAATAACGGGGATCTGAAAGATGTACTATATCTGGACTTCAAGAAGGCAATGCTTCTCGAAAGATTAATATGCAAGACAAGAGCACACGGGGTTAGGACAATTTATTTGCTTGGAGAAAAAATTGGCTAACCAATAAAAAACCATGATATGGAGCTGCTAGCTTTGGACTGGGTTGAGTAAGGTCAATAATCATATGGCACCAGGTTATAGTCTGACGGGTTAATTTGAAAACACAAACTTTCATTGTCCTGCTCCTTCGTCAGGTGTTAGAGAGAAAAGACCTTAGGCACAAAATTTATAAGGAAAAGATGAAAGGCTTGTACAACACATGCACATGAATTGATCACATCTAAGATGGCTGCTAAATCTTTAATCGGTTAGAATGGAGATGCAGATTTTGATTGATGAATATGCATATCCAGAGTTCCTTTCAAGTCCTGCCTGGAGATACCTTCAGGTATTATCGATGTAAAGGAGGTGACCCCTCCAGTCAGACATCGTATTTTAGGCATGTGGTCTTGTTTGGAGTCTGTATATGTCTTCACCTGGAGTCAGACTAGGTTTATTTCCAAAGTAGGAGTCAATAAAGTATCGTATTGACTGACTGTCTACAAATTGTTGGTTTTTTTTGAGAAAATATAATGCATCTGGAAATACAAACCGGCAAATGAAAATTCATCTTACAAATGAGATGTGTTTGTGTGTGTGTGTTTGCGCGCACGTGCGTGTGTGTGATTGAAAACAAGGTGGAATGTCTGTGGGAGGGAGCGAGAGTGTGTGTGTTTGTGAGAGAGTGAGGGGGAGTATGTGTGTCTTTGGGAGGGAGAGAGAGGGTATGCGTGCGTGTGAGAGAGGGGAGAGTGTGTGTGCATGTGAGAGAGGGGGAATGTGTTTGTGTGCGAGAAGTCGAGGGTGAATTTGCATGGGTGTATTTAAAGAGGAGAGGGAAAAGATGTGTGCCTCCTCGTTAAAACACAGGCAGGTTTGGCAGATCCCTTTCCCCACAAACACTCTGTGGCTTCAGAGCTCCCCCTCTCTGCAGCCTCTGCTCCATTTGTTGTTCATGTTGCGTACCCAGATGCTGTAACTACAGTCCCCACGCTCCATCCAGAGTTGGTTCACTAAATCCTCAGGTCTCCCTGAATGTCTAAGGCAGCTCACAGCACAACCTCCAGTAAACCACCTCCATCACCTCCACTAACCTTTCCATGACAGGAGGCAGTCAGATGCCCCTCAGCTCCTATTCCTTGACAATAATACTCGAGGGGTTTCCTCATGTTATGGTCTACACAATCAACTGAGAGGGACAAACACAGGCCTTCAGAGGTCAGGCACAGACCAAGTTTCAAAGACGTGTCTCAAAGCTGCTGGAACCCCCTTTCCAACTTGGAGCAACAGCCTGCCACATACCATTGCATTGTTTCTGAGCTTCACAATGCCAGCACTCGATACACTCGGGAGTGAAAAAAAAACAACACCAGGGAAAGGTACAGAAAAACAAACAATTAATTAACTGATAACATGTTGTGAAAATATGGATAAGGAGACAGGGGAGTGGGAGTAACTGGAGAAGTGAGACAATGGTGGGTCCAATCACAAGAATGGGAGCATTCAATAAAATTATTGCCAGATCAGTTGAAATGGTTAGTTACATCAAATTGTGAATCTGCCTCACAGAACCATCCAAGACACCATAAACTTGGACAAGGGGCTAGCCAGAATGGAGAGCTGTGCAGACCATGCTAGCGGACTACTCTATAAACTGGACTACTTGGACATGGGGACCATTGCAAACCTTTGCCAGTATATTGCTACTATACTTGCACGACAGAAATGTCTTGCACGGGAAGATGTGCAACCCATGTAGTAAGTGACAGTAAATGGACTCCCACAAATGTATGGCTCTGTACCTCCACTGCCGAAATATGAGATAAGAGATTGTGTGTGTGTGTGTGTGTGTGTGTCTGTGTCTGTGTGTGTTGGTGGCAGTAGATATGAAAATTATTATTTGAGAGAGAATAGACATAGAGGAAATCAATTTAAATGTGAACAACTGACAGGGTTTTGTGTCGTTAACCGAGGGAGACGGAGGACCGTGTTATTGACAGAGGTGACGACGCGCTTGTGAATATTAAAGTAAAGACATTGCCAGACCCAACAACAATATAAAGCAATCCGTACAGGAATGATGGGATTTTGGTTGCATTTAGATACAAGCCATGGAATACCGACTCAGATTTGGTTAAGCAGCAGCAGATTATTGGCTTTATTAAGACTGTCTTTCTTAGCTGAAGGTGCAAACAGCAGATGGGATGAACCAGTGAAGTACATGCTGCAGTTGTCAATAGTTAAAATTAGGAATGGTCAGGATATGTTGTCAGTAATCAGTTTGTGGCCAAAGGGATCACCGTAGTTGTGACTCGTCTGTTTCAGCCTCAGTTATTGGTCAGGGATGAGATGTAGTCAGAGGAAGGAAATGGAGTATGCATCCAGAACAGAAGACAGTGACCTCCAAGCTCTCAATATTTAAATAGCAAGGGCAGTGATGCAATGAATCCTGGTTCATACCTGAAAGTGAGTAGGTCAACCAACAAGGCACAGTGCCAGAACTAAAGAAGGCGAGAAAGAATGAACAAGTTCACTGTTGTTTGTTGTGGTTTGGACCGTGAATACTTACAGAGTAGAGTAACTGAAAATAACAGTAATACAGTCGCACATGGTTAATTCAAATAATATATCGACAGTGAAACTGACCAGGGACACCAACAATAGCCAGGATAGGATAATAAAAGCATTGAATAATGTAAAGTACATATTTGATCCGTAATGATAACGGCCACCAAGAATATGTAGAAAAAATCCAAACATAATAGGATAAACCCCTGTCCATTGTTGTAACATTCCAGTCTATTGTTCTCAGATTCTGATCCATTGTTGGAACTTTCCAGTCTATTGTTCTCAGATCCTGATCCACTGTTGGAACTATCCAGTCTAATGTTCTCAGTTTCTGATCTCTCCCTCTCTCTGGAGCAGCCGATCCCTGTTAGTACTATCGGTGATGCTCCCGCCCATACCATGGGATAACATATTGAATCGAGCCCTTTTATAATTACAAGATGGAAACTCTCCTCTGGGATAATTAGATTCCATGGAGACTGACATTAATCACAGTCACCAAACAAACAGGTTCAGTTAACCAATTCCTTACATCATTTTACATAACACAATAAAAGGGCACATTACTAGTTTTGGATGGAATGAATGAGAGTTGCTGAGGGATAGATCATAAATCTTTCAATCTTTTTAATCTGTCTTCCCTATATATGGGAGTATTGTCGGAACACTACACTGTTGTATATGATTCACCCTGTTTATAAAAGGAGACAGGAATAAAATAACAGACGAGCTGCATAAAATATTTGGTGGAGACGATTCTAGATACCTTTGTGTAACGCTGCTCCAAGTTTGAAATTCCCTGTTATCAAGTCCTTTCTTAACCTTGTGACATCATTCAGAGCATTGAAACTGCTGCTCATGAACAGGGAGAAACAGGAGGTAGTCACCGAACTGCTCGAGACTGGGACACAGGAACAGGAGGCAGTCATTCAACTGCTCGATACTGGGACAGAGGAACAGGAGGCAGTCATTCAACTGCTCGATACTGGGATAAAGGGAAATCTGGAGGCTAGTGAGGCCCATATTTTTGTTCCCCAGGAACAGGAGGACATGACTCACTACCCACCTCTGTGAGACACTGGGAGAGAAGAGGAATTGGCTTGGTACCAACGGAAACATCTGAATAAGTTGCATGAACGAGCCATTCAATCCTGCTCCAACATTCGTGAAAACCATGGCTGATCTGAATGTAATTCCCTCATTCCATTTTACAGAGATTCCCCTCTCTGCAGCCTCTGCTCCATTTGTTAGTCATGTTGCAGATCCAGATAATGTAACTACAGTCACCATGTTTCATCCAGAGTTGGATCACCAAAGCGTCTCGTCTTCCTGAATTTCCACAGCAGCTTAAAACACAGCCTCTAGGAAACCATCCCCAGCATTTTCACGAACGTACAAAAACTAGAGTTAAATCAAATGTCAGTCAAAGGCAAATGATCAGCCTGTTCTGAATCACTAACAGTTGTGAGGATTCCTCATGGTACTGAGCACATGAGCAACAGAGAGAGATTAACACAGGCGTTCAATGAATAGGCACAGAGCAAGTTACAAAGGTGTGCTTCCAAACTGTTCAAACCCCATTTTCCAACATGGAGCACAGGGCAGGACACTGGCAAGTCAAAGAAAACGCAAGCATTGCTTTTTTGAATACTGTTTCTAAACTTCTTAGTGTTGGAAGCTGATGCTCTTGGGTGAGCAACATTCAAGGGCAGGAAAAGATATAGGACAGTTATTCACATTGAAACTGGTCAATTAAAACTGGATGGTGGGGAAGCAGTTTAAACATCAACAAATGGGAGGAATTTGGGAAATAGACAGAGGGAGAGATACTCTGAGTCAGTGTTATGGAAGGATGTTTGCAGGTTTTAGAATGCTGAAATGAAGACATTTCGATCATATCTAGCAACATAGGTTAGCATGTCCGGGAATGATGAATTAATATGATACTGGTGCAAGGTCAGATAGAGTCAGAGTCTCGGAGATGTACAGCATGGAATAAGACGCTTCAGTCTAACTCGTCCATGCTGATGGGATATCCCAAATTAAACTAGTCACATTTGGCCAATGTCGATGTCAACCCTTCCTCTTCATGTACCCATCCCAATATCATTTAGACGTTATAATTGTAAAAACCTCCACCACCTCCTCTGGCAGCTCATTCCACACATGCACCACCCTCTGTGGGAAAAAGTTGCTCCTGAGGTCATTTTCAAATCTTTTCCCTTTCATCGGAAATTCATGCCCTCTAGTTTTGGGGAAAAAGACCTTGGCTATGCCCACTATACATGCTCCTCACGCTACAGGAATAAAATAACCCAATCATCCCAGTTTGTGAGATACCAATCTACTCGAACTCTCACTATAGCTCCAATCCTGGCAACATCCTTGTAAATCTTTACTGACTCCCTTCAAGTTTCACAATATATTTCCAAAAGGAAGGAGACCAGAACTGAATGCAGTACACCAAAAATGGCAAAGGTAATGTGCTGTACAGCAGCAACATGACCACCTAATTCATATAGTCAAAGCACTGCCTAATAAAGGCAAGCATACCAAATGCCTCCTTCACTATCCTACCTAACTGCGACTCTATTTTAAAGAAACTATGAACCTGCATTCCAAGGTCTCTTTGTTTAGCAACACTCCCCAGGACGTTAGCATGAAGTGTACATGTCCTGCCCTGATTTGCATTTCCAAAATGCAGCACCTCCCATTTGTCTAGATTAAAAACCACCTGCCAATTGTCAGCCCATCTGCCCATCGGATCAAGATTCCATTATACTCTGAGGTAAACCTTCTTTGCTGTCCACTACACCGTCATTTTTGGTTTCATCTGCAAACCTAGCAACTATTGCTGCAATGATCACATCCAAATGATTTATGTGAATAGTGAAAAGCAGTGGAGCCAGCACTAACCCTTGTAGCACACCAATGGTAACAACCCTCCTTTTCGAAAAACAATCCTTCACCACCACCTTCTGTCTCCTGACTTCGGGCTAATTCTGTATACCTATGGCTAGTTCTCCCTGTATTCCATATGAACTAAACTTGTTAACAAATCTACCATTCAGAATGTTAGCAAATGCCTTACTGAAGTCCATACCAACAATATACACCTCTGCCGCAATGAATCCTCTTAGTCACTTCTTCAAACATACTCAGTCAATTTAGTGAGACTCAACTTTCCATGCTTCGATCCATGTGGCCTATCACTTATCAGTCCTTGCTTTTCAAAATCCATGCAAACCTTGTGCCTGATAATCCTTATCAACAGCTTGCCCTCCACTGAAGTCTGGCTCACTAGCTTTTCCTTCCCATCCTTCTTAAATGTTGTCAATAATCGCACCAAATTCGCAAGCTTCCTATCTTCCGGTACCTCATCTGTGACAATTGACGATTCAAATATCTCAGCAAGGGGCCCAGCAATCACTTCACTCGCTTCCCACAGAGTTCTCGGGTACATCTGATCAGGTCCTGAAGATTTTCCCACCTTTACGGGTTTACGAACTCCAGCATCTCCTTCGCTGTAATACCGGCACTTTTCAACATGTCACGGTTTATTTCCAAAGTTCTTTAGCTTGCATATCCTTCTGCACAGCAAATACTGACGCACGATGCTTGTTTCGTATCGCCTCCATCTCCTGTTGTTTTGCACATCGGCAACCTTGCTGATCTTTAAGTGGCCCAAAACTCTCCTGAGTTATCCTTTTGTCCTTAATGCATGTGTAGAGTCCTTTGGATTCTCCTTAACCCCATTTCCCAGAACTATCTCATGTCCCCTTTGTGGCCTCTGGATTTCCCTCTTATGTATACTCCTACTGACTTTAGACCCTTCCCGACAGTCACTTTAAATCTGGAATTAAGAGCCAAATGACGATGATGAATCCATTTTCGATTTTTGGAAAACCCATCAGGTTCGCTGATTGCTTTGATGGAAGCAAACTGCCGCCTTACCAGGCCTGGGTTACATGTGACTCCAGACCGACAACCATGTGTGTGACTCGTAACTGGATTAGTGGTGCTGGAAGAGCACAGCAGTTCAGGCAGCATCCGAGGAGCAGTAAAATCGACGTTTAGGGCAAAAGCCCTTCATCAGGAATAAAGGCAGAGAGCCTGAAGCGTGGAGAGATAAGCTAGAGTAGAGTGGAGGTGGGGAGAAAGTAGCATAGAGTACAATAGGTGAGTGGGGGAGGGGATGAAGGTGATAGGTCGGGGGCGTGGGGAGGGTTGAGTGGATAGGTGGAAAAGAATATAGGCAGGTAGGACAAGTCAGGACAAGTCACGGAGACAGTGCTGAGCTGGAAGTTTGGAACTGGGGTGAGGTGGGGGAAGGGGAAATGAGGAAACTGTTGAAGTCCTCATTGATGCCCTGGGGTTGAAGTGTTCCGAGGCGGAAGATGAGGCGTTCTTCCTCCAGGCGTCTGATGGTGAGGGAGCGGCGGTGAAGGAGGCCCAGGACCTCCATGTCCTCGGCAGAGTGGGAGGGAGAGTTGAAATGTGTCTCGTAACTGCCCGCTGGGCAATTAGTAATGGGTAATGAATGCAGGCCCAACCAGTGATACCCTCAACCTGTGAATGAGTACTGAAAATAACCTTGACTCCTGCTCTCACTACCTGACATATGCTTCCCTCTTATCCGTGACCAGACATCAATTTCTCCCGTCCTCCAGCATTCCTTACCCAATCAGCCTTACCCTTCACCCTAACAGGGACAGACTGTCTCTGTGATTTTGACATTTCCTTTTTGAAGGCTTCCCTCTTCTCAGCTGGCCCCGTAACTGTGAATATCTGTTCCAATCCAGTTTGGAAGTTCTTGCTAATATCATCAAAATTGGCTTTCCTCCAAGTTAAATCGTTACCTTTTAGACCCAGTTCACCCTTTTCCATCTCTATTTTAAAACTAATAGAATTATGATTATGTGTCTCAAAGTGCTTCCCCACTGATACCTCAGTCTCCTGCCCTGCCATATTTCCCAAGGGAAAGGTGACGTTGAGCTCCTTCTCTGTGATGGAGAGCATTGGTCAAGCAGCTGCAGCATTATAACTGGCATTGGGCTCAATGGTGTCTTCGTCTCATTGGGCTGGATCGAACCAAAATTTATCTCAGTGTCATTTTCATTGAGTGTGACAGAGGGATTATCTGCACAAGGTCGAGCTAGATTCCTGGTGCTACTTTATCGAACTCACCTCATTAACTACCTATCCCACCCATGGTGTACCTCTCATTCAATGCCAGCCCTATTCTCCCACCCATCACGGCTGGAGGTACTCACCATCGCACTGATGCCCCTGGGTATTCCGTGATCCCTGGCTCTGGTGCCATCTTTAAAAGGCCAGTGGGCACACAGTTGAGCATTTTTGACGTCGGAGCTGGTTTGTACAGTTTACCCCGATCATGGCAGATAAGGGGCAATTACACCACAGTTTGTCGACAGGGGCACGGAGGTCCTGGTGGATGGGCTAGTACAGAGGGGGACCAATCTCTTCCCAGAGGGTGCTCACACTATCAGACACACCTGGTATGGTCTGAGATCCCCAACCAGCTCAGTGCAGTATCTGCGGTCTGAAGAAATGTCTAACAATACAGCACAAGCATCAATAACCTTCCCTGCTCTGTCAAGATAAGGGTCACCATATTCTCTCTGGTCCTTCACACTCACTGTATATCTGTTGCAGCAGCGACCCAGAACAACGTTCATGCTCTAACACTCTCACTGCTGCTTGCAGTACCTTCCTTCTCTCTCTCTCTCCCCATTATATCCCCCCCCCCCCACCCCACACACACACACACTAATAACATTGCATGGATACAACACTGTGGACTGACTCCCTCCAGATACCTCACCATATCTCCCCCCACCTACACCAGCACTAACAGCAGAGGTGCCCACTCCCACCCTCCCTCCCTCCGTCCCTCCCTTTCTCCCATTCCAGGAGAAACAGCCTGGAATAGGACAGTAAGGGTCAAGCTGAGTGGTGGAGTGCCCGATATCCGTTCCCTCACGTCCCCCCCTCCCCCTGCCATGTTGGGAGGACCCTGGTACGAGCCGGAGAGGACTGGGACGCCTCGAGTGGAGATTCTGAAACGTCCCAGCAACCGAGTAAGGAGCAATGTTCAGTGAAGGGCAATTCTCACTTTTAACTCACTGGCACCTCCGTTTCCCCCCGGCACAACTTAGAAGCCGTGGCCCTGATGCCATCTCCCTTTTGTGTCGAGCTGGTACAAATGGAATCCCCACGGTCTCGTTCGGCAAGAGGGTGGGCTCGCAACACATCGTCTCCATCACATCCCAGGAAGGGAGCACGGAGACTCCCTTCTACACCTCCTCCTGTAAACAGCTCAGATTCTGAAACTAATCTGTGAGATTTACTGCTTTCCCCACTTGTCCTGACATCTTCAATAACCTGTTCTCATATACACCCTGGCCCTTTGTTCCTGCACCTCTTTTTTCACGGTACAACCTGTTTTATATTGTCTTTCAATGTCATTCCTACTAAAGACCATCACCTCACACTGCGCTGCATTGATCCTCATCTGCTATACTCCTGAATACTACACCAACATCTCACTTTCCTGTTGGAGTTCCACACCATCCTCAACAACTTTACAATTCTTTCAGGTTTGGTATCTGCAACTATTGAAATTGTCCTACAGTCACACTCCACTCAAAAATACTGACACACACCAAACAGAGCGAGTGAAATATTGACACACTCTCCATGTCTGTATTACTGTCAATGTATAGTGAGTGCCTCTATGTGTCTGTATTCGTGTGTGTATCTGTGTGGGGCGGGTCTGGCAGTCTCTGTGATGTTTAAAGTGATGTAATATGCCCCGATATGAGTTCTGAGTAAGGGTCACTCGATCCAAAACGTCAACTTTCATTTTTGTCCAAAGATGCTTCCGGAGCTGCTGAGATTTCTGTTGTTGTCAATCTCTGTTGCACCCCCACCCCGATCCCCCACCCCCTACACCACTGTAATCGTGGTGCTAAAGTGTGTAAACGATCAGAGATTCAGTCTGAGAGGGAGATAGGGAGGGCAGCAGCTCGCAGCACAATCCAACCTGAATTTTGATTGCACCACCAAACACACACACACACACGCGCGCGCGCGCGCACACTCACGCACACGCACACACCACGTTGGTTTGGAGAGGATTGTCATTGTCTTTAGGCCCGCAGATTGGAACATGTTCGTGTGGAGAAATGTCTGCGCTCCTTCTTCAATGTGGAAATGGTTTGTCACTGGGTAGTATTTCCAGCACACAGTGTACACATTAAAGCATATTTCCATTGCAATTATATCCAAGCAATTCCGAGTGAGCCACTTTCCAAGGCGATGGGATTAATTTTAATGCACTTCCTGTAACCTGGAATTTTTAATGTTTTACTCTTAGAAGTAACCTTACATGTGACAAAGGATTGAAAAGACCTAAACCAGACCAGCAGAGTGTGGGCTTGTATCACTTTAAAGAAAAGAGGGAAATGGGGAGGAAGGGAGAGTGGTTTTGACCCAGTTTCAGTGATTCATACCAAAAACAAGAAGAGTTCCCATTGCACAGAGATATAGAGACAGAGATCCACACACTAATGCAGGAACACATGTAACAAGCACAGAGAGATAGACATGCACACAGAGGTTTATAGAGGCATATGGAGATACACAGGAATAGACAAACACGAACAGAAATATGCAGACACATACTTGGACATGCAAACACACATAGACTCATCGAGTTATTCAGGGTATTTGCAAACAGGCTTTTCAGCCCATACAGTCGATGCTGACCATAATCCCAAGCTAAATCATTCCCATTGCCTGCGCTTGGCTCAGATTTGTCCAAATATTCTCTTATTCTTGTACTTAACCAAATGCGTTTTAAATGTTATAACTTCACCCACAATCCATCACTTCCTCAGAAAGTGCATTCCCTTCACGAACCACATGCTGTGTAAAACATGAATCACCTCACAGGTCCTGATCAGGTGGACCCAATAAATTTGTAGGAAGCTACGGAAGTGATGCTGGGTCCCTTGCTGAGATGTTGTCATCATCAATAGCACCAGGTGAGATGCTGGAAGTCATGAGTTTGACTAAAGTTTTGCTATTAAACAAAATGGAAAGAAAAAGCCAAGAACTATAGATTGGGGAGCCTGACATCAGTGGTGGGCACGGTGTTGGAGGGAATCATGAGTGACAGGATTTAAATGCATTTGGAAAGGCAAGGACTGATTAGGGATAGGCAAAAGTGCGGACTGCAGATGCTGGAGATCAGAGTCTAGATGAGAGTGGTACTGGAAAAGAACAGCAGCTCAGGCAGCATCTGACGAACAGCAAAATCCATGATCTGGACAAAAGCCCTTTATATGCATCGTGAAATGGGGGTGTGCGTGGATAATCATGTCTCACTAATTTGATTTTGTTTTTGTTGAGAAGTAACGGACAGGATTGATGATGGCAGAACGCTGGATTTGATCTATATGGACTTCAGTTAGGCATTTGACATAGCTCCCCATGGAGACCGGTTAGCAAGATTAGATCACATGGAATACAGGGAGAATTACCCAGTTGGATACAGAACTGGCACAAAGGTAGAGAACAGAGGGTGGTGGTGGACGGCTGTTTTGCAGACTGGAGGCCTGTGACCAGTGGAGTGCCACAGGGATCGGTGCTGGGTCCGCTACTTTTCGTCACTTATATAAATGATTTCGATATGAACATAGGACAGTTAGTACGTTTGCAGATGACACCAAAATTGGAGGTATAGTGGCCAGCAAAGAAGGTTACTTCAGATTACGACGGGATCTTAATCAGGTGGGCCAATGGACCGAGGAGTGGCAGACAGAGTTTAATTTAGATAAATGTGAGATGCTGCATATTGGAAAGGTATATCAGGGCAAGACTTATACACTTACTGGTAAAATCCTGGGGAGTGTTGCTGAACAAAATGATCTCAGAGTACAGATTTATACTTCCTTGAAAGTGGATTTGCAGGTAGATAGGACAGTGAAGAAAGTATTTGATATGTTATTGGTCAAGTGCATTGTGTATATGCGTTAGGAGACTGGATTGCGACTGTACAGGACATTAGTTTGGGCCACGTTTGGAATAGTGTATGCAATTCTGATCTCCCTGCTCTGTAGGAAGCATGTTGTCAAACTCGAAAGGGTTCAAGAAGGGTTTACACTGAGGTTGCCATGATTGGAGGGTTTGAGTTACAGGGAGAGGCTGAATAGGCTGAGCCTGTTTTCACTGGAGAATCAGAGGAGGAGGGTTGATGTTAGAGGTTAGTAAAATCATGGGTGCAACGGATAGATTGAATAGCCAAATTCTTTTCCATAGGGCAGTGCAGTCAAAAACTAGATGCCAAAGGTTTAAGGTTGGATGGGAAAGACAAAAAGGGCTCTAATGGACAATATCTTCATGTAGAGAATGGTCCGTGTGTAATGAGCCTCCAGAGGAAAGTATTGATGCTGGCACAATTGCAACATTTAACAGGCATCTGTATGGACCGATGAATGGGAAGGGTTTAGATGGAAATTGACCAAATGCTGGCAAATGGGAGGAGAATAATTTTGGCTGTCTGGTTGCCATGGACACGTTGGACCAAAGGGTATGTTTCTATGCTATACAGCTCTATGACGCCATGTCTTTTAACAAACTCCCTCCTCTTATCTGAAAACAATCCCCCACTCGAGGGAAAAGTTACCTACCATTCAACATTACCGATACTTCATGATATTATGAACCTCTAAAAGGTTAATTCTCAGCCCCCTACGCTCGAGTAGAAAATGCCCGAGTCTATTGAGCCTGTCCTTATATGCAAACACTCCATTCCCAGCAACATCCTGATAAACTTCTTCTGAACTCTCCCGAACGTGATAATATTCTCGATATAACATGGCGACCAGAACTGCACAAAGTCCTCCAGGACATGCCACATGAAGGTCCTGTGCAACCTGAAAATACCGTCCCAACACCTGTACTCAAAGGACAGTTCACTGCTATTCATCATTTATATAAATGATTTGGATGAGAACATAGGAGATATAGCCAGTAAATTTGCAGATGGCATCAAAATTCGAGGTGTAGTAAACAGTTAAGAACGTTACCACAGAGCAAAATGGAATCTTGTTCAGATGGGCCAATGGACTGAGGAGTGGCAGATGGAGATATATTTAGATAAATGCGAGTTGCTACATCTTGATAAAGCAAATCAGAACATGACTTATATATGATAAAGTCCTGGACAGTGTTGCTGAATAAAGAGACCTTGGAGTACAGGGTCATATTTCCATGAATGTAGAGTTGCAGGTCGATAGGATAGTGAAGTAGGTGTTTCATATGCATTCCTTTATTGTTCAAACCACTGAGTACAAGAGTCGGGAGGTCATGTTGCGGCCGTGCAGGACATTGGTTAGGCCACTTTTGCAATATTGCGTACAATTCTGGTCTCATTCCTCTCGGAAAGATGTTGTGAAACTTGGAAAGTTTCAGAAAAAAATGACAAAGATGTTGCCAGGGCTGGAAGATTTGAGCTCAAGGGAGAGCCGGAATGGGCTGAGGCTGTTTTCTCTGATTCATTCGGGGCTGAGAGGTGAATTATAGAGGTTTATAAAATCATGAGAGGCATGCATAGGGTAAATAGACAATGTCTTTTCCCCGGGGTAAGCGAGTCCACAATTAGAGGGCATAGGTTTAAGATGCGAGGGGAAAGATTTAAAAGGGACCACAGTGGCAATGTTTATGCTTAGAGGGTGGTATGTGTATGGAATGAGTTGCCAGAGGCTGGTAAAAATAAAGTATTTAAAAAACTGGATGGGTATATATAAATAGGAAGGGTTCAGACGGATATGGACAGGTGTTGGCAAAATTGACAACATTATGTTAGGGTATCTGGTCGACATGGGCAAGTTATACCAGAGGGTCCGTTTCCGTTCAGTACATCTCTATGACTATGTCTACATAATGAAGAACATCAAGTGAAACACCTTCATAACCATCCTGTCTACATATGAAGCAAACTTCAAGCAATTATGCCTGAAACCCTCGGTTGCTCTGTTCTACAACACTACCAATGGCTCAACATTTAATTGTATATGTTTTTTTTAGTTTGTTTTACCAAAGTACAATACCTTGCATTTATCAACATTAAACTCCATCAGCAATTCTTTAGCACAGTGAGTGATAATGCTGGGGAAGAAAGGCTGGAACATTATCAGTTACCTTGTACCATTTGGTGGTTTTAGGAAGAGGACAGTCACACGTTAGAGGTGGGAAACAGTGATCGGTGTTTCAGGCCAGAAAGTATATGCTCTGTCTTTGTCTCTGGTGTTCAGTGTTGATATCTATTCGAGATCCTTCATAGGGCAGAGTCTGTCTGCAGGATTTCATTCCTCATATTGCAGAGTACAGATAATAGCCATTTAAACTGGAAATAATAGACAAGTATTTAAAGATGTTCATAGTTTATCTCGAAGGCAGAGCACATAAACTCGACATCCTACTGTTGAGGCAAGTACCTTGCATTTTTTAACAACGTTATTATTTTGACTGGGCAATTCAGTAAATCCATACCGATCTGGAAGCTGGCATTTAAAGTTAAAAATTTGGGCATGGTTTAGATTTTGTGTAGTCTGTAGTATCCCTGCCTCTGAGGCAGAGCTCTGGATTCTATTCCAATTCCTGAACTTGTCTGGTCGTTTCCCTCGCTCGAGACCAGATTGTCTGGTTTCCGGTGAATCATGTCAGAACAGGCTGATGAACGAACACACAGGAGAATAACGCTGCAACGTTTGGGGCTATTGTGGAGTGGTGGTAGTGTCCCTACCTCTGGCCCCCATAGGTCTAAGTTCTCATCCAACTAGAGGTGTTTGATAATATGTCTGAACGCGTTGACTAAAATTATTTTAAAATTGTGGTTTGATCGAGATGGAAGAGGTGTCAGTATTGAATTTCAGAATTTAAGCACCGGATGACTGAAACCACAGAGGCTGCGTGGGAGACATATTTGCACCTTCTAGAGGTTTATAAATTCATGAAGTGCATGGACAGGGGGTGAGTAGTCAAGATCTTTTCCCCATGCTTGGAAGTCCAAAATTAGAAAGCATAGATTTAATGTGAGAGGGGAAAGATTTTAAAGTGACGTCGGGGCAACGTTTTCACTCAGAAAGTGGAGCGTGTACATAATGAACTGCCAGAAGAAGTGGTGGAGGTAGGTATAATTACAACATTTAAAATGCACCCAGATGGATATATTGGTAGGAAGGATTTAGAATGATATGTTACAATTGCTGGCAAATAGATTAGATTCACTACAGTGTAGCACAAGTCCACACCAACTCTCTGAAGAGTTACCCACCCAGAACCATCTCACCAAATTTACCCCGACTAATGCACCTGACATTATGTGCAACTTAACATGGCCAATTCACATAACCTGCACAATTTTGGACTGTGGGAGAAACCTACGCAGACACAGCGAGAATGTGCAAACTCCACACAGTCAATCAGCTGTGCCAGCAATCAAACGCAGGTCCCTGGTATGGGAGGCAGTAGTGCTAACCACTGAGCCACTGCACCACCCCAAGTAGGGCACGATTAATTTCAGAAATCAGGTTGGCATGGACGAGTTGGTCAAAAGTGTTTGCCTCGGTGCTGTACAACTCTTTAGATTCATCAAGCAATTTGATCTAGTTCCCTGTGTAATTTTCATTGTCCACTATATAGCCAAACTTGGTTTCATCCACAATCTTTCTAACCACGTCTTCTATAATTCTCATCTGAATCATTTGTCTAAATGTCAAAACAAAAATGGATTGAGCAGAAGTCCCTGTGGAACACCACTGTGCACAGTGTCACAAAGTTGGCGCCTTTTCTCTAAAAGCTTCCTTTTCTCAAAGATACTGTGTCCTTGATTTTTTTTCAGAGGCGTCGTAAATAGTTCCCGGCTCCAAGGTGACTGGTTTGGTACAGAGATAAAACGGTTTTGTGATTAAAGGTATAATGAAAGGGGAGTGGTCAGCTTTCGAGGTGAGCAGTTCAGTCCAAAACCAGTTTGTAGTTTAGCTGTGTGGACAGGCTCTCTCCCTCTCTCTGTCTCTCCTTCTGCCCTTCTAACTTTAACGTGCAATCATTTGTTCCATTTGTACTGTTTTTAAGGGGGGTTCGCTTATTGGGATGGTTGTGTACTTCCAGGACAGCTAATTAAGTCTAGTTTGAATAGATTGAGTTCTGTAGGGGTTCTTTATTCTGTTCTTTGTGTTTCATTGTGTAGTTTTGTGAATATTTTTTGTCTATTTTAAAACCTGATAATTTTCACTGTGCACTTACTGAAACAAATTACAAAGTTATAGTCTGCGCTGCCTGCTCAAGAATATTTTGAGTGGTCCATAACAATAGGCCTCCAGTCTGAAAAACAACCGTCCTCGATAATGCTGTCTCCTGCTATTAGGTAAACACACACACATACACAGACACGTACACGACACACACACACACACACTTACACACGCACCCAGACACACACAGAGAGACACACACATACACAGACACAAAGACACGCACACAGAGACACACAGACACATGCACACGCACAGACACACACACAAAGACAACACATGCACACAGACACACACGGACGCACAAAGAAACATACACACACACAGACACACACACACAGATACACACGTGCATGCGCGTGCCGCACACACACACATCTTAGCGTCTTTAGGATATAAGTCGATAAGTTATGATTAAAGATGGGCTCAAGGCTTGTTGTTAGACAGTAGTAGAACTGGCTTGAAAAACATGTCAGCCATGATCAATAGTTCAGTAGACTGGATGGGCCAAATGGCCTTTTTACTGCTCTAATTTTGTACGCACTATGGTACGTGCATTCGTCTGTGTTAGTGTGTGTATTTGCAGGTGCATGTGTGTCTGTGTGTCCGTGTTTTTGTGTTTCTGTGATGTTGAGTGTGTCTGCGTGTGCACGTCTGTGTGTGTGTTTGAGTGTGCCTGTGAGTGTATGTCTGTGTGTGTTTGAGTTTGTCTATGTATGTATCTGTGTGTGTCTGCATATATTTGTGCTCCTCATTACTTTTAGTAATAGAAATATCAATGTACATTTTTGTAATTTCTACACTGTTTGTCGTTCATCTTTACATCATAGCTTGAGGAACTTTGTTTTAGTCATGAATTTGTTATTTTAACAGAGAAGGAAATCTGTATGACTTTTTCCTAGGAAGGCCCTGACCCAATGTGAGACCTATATTATAAGCCATATCATCAAACTGGTCACACCGATAATTTGCTGTGACCAATAGAGGAGTGGCAGTAGAAAAGAAAACAGTGACTCAACAACCCAGGGAAATCTGGACCGGTGAGCCTGACATCAGTGGTGGGTGAGTTGTTGGACGGGATTCTGAGGGATAGCCAATTGCATGCATGTTCAAAGGCAAGGTTTGATTGGGGATAGTCACCATGGCTTTTTGCATGAGAAAAGGTCTCACACTAATTTGACTGAGTATGTTAAAGAGGTGACAAAGCAGATTGATGAAGACAGTGTTGTAGATGCTTTCCATATAGACTGGAGCAAGTTCTTCGACAAGATTCTGCATATTAGGCAAGTTAGTAAGGTTAGGACACATGGGAATCAGCGCACCCAAGAAAATTGAATAAAAAATTAGATTGAAGGAAGGCGACAGAGGTTGGTAGAGGATTGCTTTTCAGACTGGAGGCCTGTGAACAGTAGTGTGCCACAAGGATCAATGCTGAGCCCACTGCTTTTCGTCATTTATATAAATGATGTGGATGTGACCATAGGTGGTAAGGGTAGCAGGTTTGAAGATTACACCAACATTTTTGGTGTTGTGGGTAATGAAGAAAATTATCTCAGAGTCCAATGAGACCTCGATCAAATGGGCTCATAGGCTGACGATTGGCAGATGGTGTTTAATTCAGATAAATGTGAAGTGCTGCATTTTGGGAAGCAAATCGGGGTACTTAATGGAAATATATTCGAGGATGTTGCCGAGCAACGAGAGAGAGAGAGATGTAGCTGCAACGCTCCTTCAAAGTGAACAGGATAGTGAACAAGGTGTTTGGCATGTTTGCCTTCATTGGTCAGAGCATTGAGTTTCGGAGTTGGGATGTCATGTTACAGCTGTACAGGATGTCAGTGAGGCCACATTTTGGAATACTGTGTGCAGTTCTGGTCTCCCTGCTGTACGAAGGTTACTGTGAAACTTGAAAGGGTTCAGAAAGGATTTATAAGGATGTTGCCAGGTTTGGAGAGTTTGAGCTATAAGCAGAGGCTGAATAGGCTAAAGCGGTTTTCCCTGCAGAATTACGGGCTTAGCGCTGACCTTATAGAGGTTTATAAAATCATAAGGGGCATTGATTTTGTAAATAGAAAAGGTCTATTTCCCAGAATAGGGGGTACTAAAAATAGAGGGTATAGGTTTAAGGTGCGAGGGGATATATTTTAGATGGAAGTTAGAGGCAATGTTTTCATACAGAGGGAAGTGTGCATATGGAATCATCTGCCAGAGGAAGATGTGGAGTCTGGCATCTTGATGGGTATCTGAATAAGGAGGTTTAGAGGAATATGAGCCAGATGCGGGCAAATCAGACTCGATCAGATTGGGATGTCTGGTCAGTGCGGACAAATTTGCATGCTATATGACTGTTATAAGAGGGATGAGGAGACATTCTAAACAGGCATTTCAAGTGGGAATTCTCTTCCCCACAAGTTTGAGATGCCTCTTTGTTTACATTGATTCAAAGCTGAGTTAGTTAAATATTTGGCAGAGAAGTGAGTCATGGATACAGGATACAGTCAGGAAATAGGGGCTGTGACCATAACCTGATCAGCCACAATCTTAGTGCCTGTTGGAGAAGGCTCAAAGTGTCTAATGGCCCACTCCTGCTACTCAGTCCCATGTTTCTGTGTTCCATTCAGTCCCTCAAACCTGCTAGACAGGAACAGTTAGAGGCTAATACTGCGACATCCTGGTGCACAGAAACACAGGAAACCATTCAGCCCCTCAAAACTGTCACATACAATTTGGGCTGGTTTGGAAAATGTAATTGGAAAACCCAGGTTGGGTATCAAAGAGGTCGCTCATCTCTCTTTATTGAGCTTCCCCTCTCTGCAACATGTGCTTCATATGTTGATCATGTTGTAGACCCAGTTTCACTGTGAATACAGCCCCAACACCTCAGCCAGAGATGGTCCAGACAATCTGGTAATATTCAATATCAGAGCTTCCAGGAACACAACACCCTCTTCTTTCCTATAATAGAATGTGAGAATGCCACAAACAGGGATATGTCATTCATCCACATGCCCCCTCCCCCCGCAAGCATGTCTTCACCCACAATAAGATCATAAGATCTAATATCCTCTTTCATGTCCAGTTCTTCACAGCCCTCAACTCTGATTGGTCAAAAAGCACTCCTTACCCTCACACTGTGACCTATTGATATGAGCAAAAGACTTGAACACAAGGGCTCAGGGAAGAGTGACCAGCCCTGACATCAAGGCATCATTTAACTAAGAATGTTCTCAAGAAGCCTGAATAGGATTGCACTTAATGTGAATGAGTTGTAAACTTTCCTGGTTAGAATGGTTTAAAGTATAAAGCACAATGATTGTGGTTTGTGGACAAAAAGTCCATGCAGTCCTGGACATGTCTGCAAAAGATCCTCAAGGTAGTTCCTCAGCACAAACAGCTTCAGCTGCTTCATAAAGATTAGAAGTGGGAGTGTTCACTGAAGGTCACACAAATATTCAGGAAAAATGTCCCCATTCAGCTCCTGAACTAGTTTGTGTCCATGTGCAGCAAGACCTCGACAACATTCAGGCTTGTGCTGTTGGAAGTATCGGTAACATTCATGTAACAGTGTTACTGGACACTGCACATTTCCACAGTTAAAAGGAGGAGATTATTCAGCTCCTCACGCTAGCTTCACAGAAATATAAGGAAGTCATTCAGCTCAATGAAATTATTGGAGAAGTGTAGAGATAGCCCATTTAGTGCAGCCAACGAATTATACAAGAAGAGAAGTAGTCACGTATTATAGAAGACAGCAAAAATAATTGAAGGCGTTGGCCTAGACTCGATCAACAATTAAGTGTTCTGATACAGTAATATCCCATAAGCATGTACTTGGCAAAAAGAAAAGATCAGACACAGATTCTCAGATGCAGTTCTCCAATCTAGGAGGGAAAACAAATCCACTGAAGCTTCCAACTCTGTGGTGACCCCAATCGCTTCTGATGTTACTGAGAAACCAAAACACTTCCTGTAATGTGGCTGCCAGAACTGCACACAGTATTCTATCTATGGCCTAACCAATGGCATGTTTAACTCCTATTATGTCGCCTCGATGAATAAACACTATGCCGACAGTCCCGTGTGATTTCTTAACTGGCTATTACACTGTCACATTCAGGAATGTGTGGAGAAGCACTCTCTGACCTCCCTAGTGTTCTGCTATTCATTGAATTCTCCCCTCTCTAGTTCCTTGATCCAAAGTGCATCACATCCTATTTATCAGGGTTCCATTCCATCTTCCATTGATCTGACCATCTGCCCATTCCACCTGTATCTTCCCCTAACATAAGGCCTTTCTCCTCACTGCCAACCACCTGCCCAATCTTTGTGTCAAACACAAAATTGCTTATTACGCTCAGCCCTCACCCCCCACCACCCCCTCCACATTCATATTTACATCATTTATGAATACCACAAACAATTAGATACACTGCACTTCTCGCTGTGGTACACCACCAGACACTGGTCTATCGCTACCACCTTCCCAGTGACTTGGGACCACATAGCTGTTTTCTTGTCCTCCAGCACCTCCCTTGTGTGGTCAGATTCGACTAAAACATTTAGGTCAGGACATTTCCTCTCTTGTCTCCTGCGATACAACTCATCTGGACATTACATTATCCAAAACCATTAATCCCAACTTGCATCTTATATCAATCTGCTCAAGAGTTTCCCAGTCCATCTTCTTGAATTCTGTACCTGCATCTTCCTTTCCCAAATAAAACAGATGTGAAGCTCTCATGTCACAGTCTATCAATGTTCCCCGGTTTCACATACTGATTACCCCATTGGTTTCGAAATGAGTTCTGATTATTCTGTTTAGCTTGATGTTTTTGTCGAACATCTTGGGTTCTGCGTAACTTTGCCTGCTGCACTTCTCCATGCTCCTGTATGAATCAGTCTGCTGTGGGTGAATTTTCTAAGTTTCCCTGAGATCACCTCTCATTCTTTGAAACAGTACAGAACACAGGTATAATCTTATCCACGCTGCATGCAGTCTGTGCAGAACACCTTTACTTCGATATTCCAATTTCCGTTAACTGAAGGCCAACTTCACTTTTACCTTTTCATTTTCCAAAGTCGCCCCTGAACCATGTTGGTTCAATTTTATTTACTGTTCACTTTCTGAACTCTTTAACATCCACCTGAATATCAAACTATATCACACCCAATAGTTCTCCATTGTCTCCCCCTACAAGAAACATCATCAAACCATTTCAAAAATAGTTTGTGAACAGAGATTATTCGGTGCAATCCAAGATGGCGGCGATCCAGTAGGACTGCCCTGCTGAACTCTGCACCATAACCCAGACAAATTGATGCATTCACCCTCTGTTTCTTCCCTATTGTGGTAAAATCGGAGGTTTTTGATACCCAGTATTGTTCTATGCCATTTTAAGTGAGTAACGGAAAATGACTAAGGGAAAAGGACCATGAGGATCACAACCAGCAGAGCATAGCAGCAATGGATACGCCCGTGGCTGTGACGTTGGCCTCTGCGAACGCTCCAGGGGACTTATCTGTGGAGTAGAGCCTGGTCTTGGAGTTCAGAGCCTGCGAGAGAAGATTGATTCAGCGATGGAGGAGACCCGAACCAGGCTGGAACTGATCTCAGCCAAGCTGCAGAAGCAGGATCAGGAGAGTCAGCGTCTCGGGCCGTACATCGTCGAGGTGGAACAGTGGACCGTGGCTGAGGAAACCATGGCAGAATCCTCGGCGGGTCGAGTCCAAGCCCTGGAATGGGAGGTAAGGGCCTTAGTAGAGTAGCTCGACGACCTCGAAAATCGGGGCCGTCAGAAGAACATCAGCCTGGTCGGGCTGCCGGAACGAGAAGAAGACGGCCAGCTCGTCAACTTCTTTTCGTTTCTCTCACTTACCGCCGAATGAGAAAGTTGGTTTGGGGGTGGTGGGGGTGGTTACATTTTGTTTCACCCGGACTGCCTGAGGTCAAAGTATGGATGGGACGGATTTAATTTTCTTGTTGTAAGACACGTGCAACTTTTTAAAACATGGTTTTGCCTGGATTTGGTGAGCAGCTTCAGCTCGGAGGAGCCATGGGGGATTAATGGGTAATATGTACACACTCTGCAGGAAGGGGGGATCTCTCCACTTATTTGTGTTATATGTTGGTTCATTTTAGAAATAGGTTTTAAAAGTTTTGATTTGATTGTTATTATAGATATAGTTTCAAGTTTGTATGAACTGTTTACTGCTTTCACTTGGCCCGCTTCTCCCAGTGGGTCATGGGCTGCTTCAGATGGTTATGGCTAACCGCTCTTTTAATGGTGCACGTGGAACCTTAAGGAGAGTCACTCACTCATTAATAGAAAAAGATACTTTCAAGCCTCAGAAAGGAAGGGGTCGATGTAGCCTTGTTGCAAGAAACACATCTAACTGATAAGGAGCACTTAAAGTTACAGCAGGGAAGGTTCGGCCCGGTGTTTATTTCATCCTTTAATTCAAAAAGTAGAGGAGTAGCTTCACTCATTCATACAAACCTTCCACTTCAGTGGTTTGACCAAATTAACGACGAACGTGAGTGGTTTCTGATTCTTAAAGCTTTAATACATGGAGAGGAATATGGGACCTTGTTTCATATTGCCCCCAGCACACACCATCAAATGCGCTCTCCAGGTTGATGACCCTTGGGGAACATTGTACAATTAAAAGGGAGACTTTAACCGACTTATGGATCCCGAAGTTGCTCAGATGTCAAGGGGTCTCACGGGTATTTCCCCGCCATCAAGTCAGCTGGTGGACCTGAACAGGGAGCTGCGTTGGTGGACGTTTGAGATGTCTTCACCCTGAAGGTAGGGACTTCACCTTTTTTCTAACCCACGTAAGTGCTATACCAGCATTGACATAATTTTTGCCCCATTGGTCTTTTTAAATTCGTTGCTGCCCTGCAAAATTCTGATCATGCAGCAGTGTACGTGGATGTGAAGGCCGATGGCGATGGGACAGGCTCACAGCACTGGCGCATGGATCCTTGCCTCCTGAAAGATAGCAAAATCATTGAGTACTTTTCGCGGGAATTTAAGTTTTTATTAGGAACTTAACTTGGGTATGGCCAGTAATCCATCTGTGTTCTGGAAGACTGCCAAGGCCTATGCAAGGGGTTTGATTATTTCTTACTCGGTGACTCGGAAGCAGCAGAAGGGAAAGCAGTAGTGTATGCTCAAGGCTTGGCTGAAGGCAGCTGAGACAGCATACTTTGACAGACTGTCTGTAACTGAGTTGAAACAGATTACAGCCCTCCGGGCTTCTCTGAACACTGCGCTCACCCAGACAGCAAAGAGGGAGATTTCCTTTGCGAAACAGAGGTTATTCGAGTATGGTGCTAAACTGAGAAGGTGTTTGGCTCACTTGACCAGAAAGAATAGTGCCCCCAAGCTATTACATCCATTAGAGAGGGTGCTGGTACTATGACCTGCGCTCCCAAAAGGGTTAATGCAGCATTCCGAAAGTTCTACTCTGCATTGCTCCAATCAGAGGATTGTGCGGACAGATTGGTGAAAACGGAGTCATTTTTAAGACCCTGGACCTCCCAGGTATAACTTCAGAGTAGGAGTCTCTTTTGAATGCCCTGTGACATCCAAGAGATACAGGATGCGGGAAGGCAGCTCCAGAGTGGCAACCCGACCGGCCAGATGGCTTGTGGAGTGAGATTTGTAAGGAGTTCATAGACGTGATGGCTGAGCCAATGTTGGATAATTTCAATTATTCTTGTGGACAGGACTGCCTCCCATCCTCTCAGAGAGAAGCAAACATTTCTCTTATTCTCAAGAGAGGGAAAGTCCCAGAGGATTGCCTATTCGTATAGGCCTATACTGTTATTAAACGTGGAATTTAAAATTTTGTCGAAAATACTAGCATTGAGGCTGGATAAGATCTTGTCCTTCATTGTGAAAGAGGACCAGACACGTTTTATTAGGAGTCACAGGTTCCCGATTAATATTAGGAGAGTGCAAAATATGGTTCAGGTGTGCCAGCAAGGTCGATTCTAGACTTGGTGGTCTCGCTGGATGCAGAGAAAGCATTTTATTGGGTGTAGTGGCCATAGCTCTTTTATGTAATGGAACCATTTTGCCTTGGAGGTGTCTTTGCCTGTTGGATATAGAATTATATTGTGACGCAACAGCAACAGGAGTTCTCACTAATGGTATAAGGTCTAATGGTATAATTTTAGCATCGGCAGAGGCAGCAGACAAGGGAGCCCCTTTCGCCGTTATTATTTGTATTGATGATTGAGCCATTGGCAGAGGCCACCCAGAGCGGTCCCATTATAACTGAACGGGTGGTAGGGTCAGGAAGGCATAACATCATCCTTTACACAGATGACGTTCTTCTCTTTCTAACTAACCCGATGATATATTTGCCCCGTTTAATAGAAGTGATTGATTTATTTGAATCTTTCTCGGGGTATAACATCAATTTTATGAAATCGGACGCCATGCCTGTTCGGGTGTTATTCGAGTACCTGAACATGGGGGGTGCAATCCGATTCCCTTTCAGATGGTCACAAGAATGTCTCCTCTATTTAGGCATTTTTATCACACCGGCCTTCAGTCAATTATATAAAGCAAACTTCATGCAGGTGCTCGAGAAGATAAGACAGGACCTTCGGCTCTGAAAAGATATTCCAATATCCTGGCTGGGTAGAATACCTCCGGTTAAAATGAATGCACTTCCTCGTTTCTTCTATCCCATGCGAATGTTCCTTTTGATGCTCTCCAGGTCAGTTCTATGGAGGCTTTACAGTTGGTTAAGCTTGTTTATCTGGCACCACAGGTGGCCTCTTATGAAGTTAGCCAAATTGCAGCTTCTGCAGGAGGTGAAGAGTGTGAATTTTCTGGACTTTAAGAAATACCAACTAGGTTCCCTGCAATCGTATGTGGCTGATTGAGCTTGCAAAGAACTGCGGTCAGTTTGGCTGGACATTGAGGCATCCCAGGCAAAATGTCCCCTCATTAATCTGTTGTTCATTACCAAGACGAGGACTGTTATGAACCATTGCAGAAATCCAATTGTCCTTAAAATAGTTAAAGCCTGAAAAAGGTGCAACAAAGTGAGGGCAATTTACAAAAACAAACTTCCCCTTTTACTCCCATTGTAGGATTGGTAGGATCCCAGCTGGGATTGATGGATTCTGCCTTTCGGCTCTGAGAGTCCAGAGGAATTTCCTGTTTAGGAGAATTATTTGACATGGTGGTCATGATGGTTTTCGAACAGCTGAGCCAGAAATATGAGTTATCTTGGAGGGGCCCCTTTCGTTACTTTCAAATGATGAATTGTATACAGAAAAAAGACTACATTAATGGTTAGTCCCCATAGGTCAGAAATGGAGAGAAGAGTGCTCTCTCGGTCAGCACCCTCTATCATTTATTAAGAGGTAGTGTCTCAAAGGATATAGAGCGGCTGCATGGAATCTGGGCTCAGGAATTGTGGGTGGAGGTCTCACCAGAGGAGTAAGAAGATATTTGGGAGATCGTAAGGAAGATTTCAATTTGCAATAGGATGTAGACTATGCAGTTGAAGGTACTCCGCAGGTTTAATTGACACCCGAGCAGCTTGTCAAATTTAAGACAGGAGCGTCCTCAATGTGCCCCAAATGTACAATAGATGTTGATACACTTACCTATTGCTTGTGATCATGCAACAAGCTTCGTAGGTATTGGTGCACTATAGCAAGTTTTTTGGGAGGGATTTTGGGAACCGAGGTCAAGGCAAATCCGGTGCCCCTCCTCTTGTGTTCGCTGAATCCTACCTCTTTGGACTTGCATGGGAATAAATTGTTTAGTATTCTTTAAATTTGTGCAAGGAAGAACATTCTGATGAACTGTGTTCCAGGAAACCTCCCAGGACTCTGATCGTGGTGTAGATTAGTTATGGAGCCCATCCCTCTCGTCTTCCTTATGAGTATGGGCACCAGAAAAAAGGAACATTGTTATAGGACGTGGCGGCCCTATTTCAACCATATAGACATGGTTTTATTGGCTATATTGGTCAGGGCATTGGTGTAACAGTGAGGGCTCTGAGAGGAAGAATTCTGAACAAATACGGATATGGCAACTCATGCTACCGGTGATTGGTAGGATTGTGCTGGGTGTTGTAACTTCATGTAATTTAATTTAATTTGCCTTGGTTCAGCTCGGTTTAATCTATGCTTTGTTTTGATTTTGTTTTGACATCAGCCCATTTACTTTGTGCACAGGGAAGAGCCACTCATGCCTCTTACACAGCAACCAGAGTAGGTCATTTCACACCATGCGTCAATTATACAGGATTGGAGGGAACGAAGAGAATATAGAGAGGTGAGAATTCAAGTTTATCACCTTCACGATGGAATTATAAAGTAGTGAGAAAACTGCTGGAATTTAAGAAAATTTTTAAAATCGATTATTCAGGAATTAATGAAAGGACATTTACAGAGTCAAGCCACAATCCATCATTATCAACATAATTTTACAAAGGATGAATCGTATTTTCATTATTTGTTTGAGTCTTTAAGAATGTGACAAGCAAGCTGCATAATGAGGATCCTGGAGATGTAAAATCAGGACTTGCAGAAGACATTGAATAAGGTGTGCACAAAAGATTAATCTGCAGAATAAGATCGCATATGGTTAGAAGTAATTTATTCGCTTGGATGTAGGATTGACGAAACAAAGAAATGCATTGAATTGGAATAACTGGTCTATTTTCTGTTTCCAAAAATACCATAGGGCTCAGTCCCCAGGCCCGAACTATTAGCAATAAATACGATCACCTATTTGAGGGGATGGACATGCTATAATCAGTTTTTCAGAAGACACTGACTCAGGTGAGAAAGTGTAATGAAGGTTAAGGACAGGTTGCGCCATTATTTGGCAGATGAAATGAAACAATGAAAAGTATGAGACCGTTTTGGTCAGTGTAACAGAAAGGCAACTTACTATCCAAACAGAGGGAAACTACAGAGTGCTTAGGTACAGAGGGATCTGGTATCCTCATCCATATCGCAAAAGACACAGATGCAGGTATAGCAGATAAAGGCAACTGCAAATTTGGTATTTATTTCTGAAAGAATAAAGCGAGAGAGGTACTGCTGCAATAATGCTAGGCATTTGTGAGATCGCAATTGAGTACTGTGTACAGTTTTGGTGTCCTAACTGCAGGAGGGATGTAATTACCATGGAGGCAGTTCAGAAGAGGTATACTAGACTGATTCCAGAGATAAGGAGTTTGTCCTCTGAATAAAGATTGTGCAGTTCAGGCCTATACTCGCTGGAGTTTAGAAAAATGGGAGGAGATATCACTGAGGACTGGACAATGCTAAAGGTGATTGATAATGTCGATATGCATTGGTATTTTCTCATGTGGGGCAATCGACAACAAGACTTCATAGTTTTAGGATAAATGGAGAGGAATTAAAACAGTGATGAGAGAACTTCAGTCGAAGGATTGTAAATCAGTGTAATTCACTGTTCCAGAGTGCAGTGGATGCTGGGATATTGAGTAACTGAAGGGATATGGAGAGTGGGCTGGAAAGTGGGACTCAGACCGAGAGGATATCAGCCGTGATTGTATTCAATAGTGGAGCAGGCTGACATCAGCCATGGTTGTATTCAATAGTGGAGCAGGATGACATCACATATGATTGCATTAAATGATGGAGCAGGCTAATATCAGCCATGAATGTATTCATTGGTGGAGAGCACTGACATCAGCCATGATTGTATTCAATGGTGAGGCAGGCTGACATCAGCCATGATTGTATTCAATGGTGAAGCAGGCTGACATCAGCCATGATTGTATTCAATGGTGGAGCAGGCTGACATCAGCCATGATTGTATTCAATGGTGAAGCAGGCTGACATCAGCCATGATTGTATTCAATGATGAAGCAGGCTGACATCAGAAATGATTGTATTCAATGGTGGAGCAGGCTGACATCAGATATTATTGTATTCAATAGTGTATCAGGCTGACATCAGCCATGATTGTATTCAATGATGAAGCAGGCTAATATCAGCCGTGATTGTATTCAATGGTGGAGCAGGCTGACATCAGAAATGATTGTATTCAATGATGAAGCAGGCTGACATCAGCCGTGATTGTATTCAATGGTGGAGCAGGCTGACATCAGCCATGATTGTATTCAATGGTGAAGCAGGCTGACATCAGAAATGATTGTATTCAATGGTGGATCAGGCTGACATCAGAAATTATTGTATTCAAAAGTGGATCAGGCTGACATCAGCCATGATTGTATTCAATGGTGGATCAGGCTGTCATCAGAAATTATTGTATTCAATAGTGGATCAGGCTGACATCAGCCATGATTGTATTCAATGATGAAGCAGGCTGACATCAGCCATGATTGTATTCAATGGTGAAGCAGGCTGACATCAGAAATGATTGTATTCAATGGTGGATCAGGCTGACATCAGAAATTATTGTATTCAAAAGTGGATCAGGCTGACATCAGCCATGATTGTATTCAATGGTGGATCAGGCTGTCATCAGAAATTATTGTATTCAATAGTGGATCAGGCTGACATCAGCCATGATTGTATTCAATGATGAAGCAGGCTGACATCAGCCATGATTGTATTCAATGGTGAAGCAGGCTGAGATCAGAAATGATTGTATTCAATGGTGGATCAGGCTGACATCAGAAATTATTGTATTCAAAAGTGGATCAGGCTGGCATCAGCCATGATTGTATTCAATGGTGGATCAGGCTGTCATCAGAAATTATTGTATTCAATAGTGGATCAGGCTGACATCAGCCATGATTGTATTCAATGATGAAGCAGGCTGACATCAGCCATGATTGTATTCAATGGTGAAGCAGGCTGAGATCAGAAATGATTGTATTCAATGGTGGATCAGGCTGACATCAGAAATTATTGTATTCAAAAGTGGATCAGGCTGACATCAGCCATGATTGTATTCAATGGTGGATCAGGCTGTCATCAGAAATTATTGTATTCAATAGTGGATCAGGCTGACATCAGCCATGATTGTATTCAATGATGAAGCAGGCTGACATCAGCCATGATTGTATTCAATGGTGAAGCAGGCTGAGATCAGAAATGATTGTATTCAATGGTGGATCAGGCTGACATCAGAAATTATTGTATTCAAAAGTGGATCAGGCTGACATCAGCCATGATTGTATTCAATGGTGGATCAGGCTGTCATCAGAAATTATTGTTATCAATAGTGGATCAGGCTGACATCAGCCATGATTGTATTTAATGGTGGAGGAGGCTGACATCAGAAATGATTGTATTCAATGGTGGAGCAGGCTGACATCAGCCATGATTGAATTCAATGGTGGAGCAGGCTGACATCAGCCATGATTGTATTCAATGGTGAAGCAGGCTGACATCAGCCATGATTGTATTCAATGGTGGAGCAGGCTGACATCAGCCATGATTGTATTCAATGGTGAAGCAGGCTGACATCAGCCATGATTGTATTCAATGGTGGAGCAGGCTGACATCAACCATGATTGTATTCAATGGTGGAGCAGGCTGACATCAGCCATGATTGAATTCAATGGTGGAGCAGGCTGACATCAGCCATGATTGTATTCAATGGTGAAGCAGGCTGACATCAGCCATGATTGTATTCAATGGTGGAGCAGGCTGACATCAGCCATGATTGTATTCAATGGTGGAGCAGACTGGAGGGGCTGGATTGCTGACTGATGTTCCTCGTCCTTATTCGGCCCTTCAAATGTGTTACACAGGAATGGGGGAGGGCTGGTTATCGGACAGAAAAAGCAGGCACTCCGGATAAGTCCGATTTATTCAGTTTAAAAGAATGTAACCAGTAGGGTCACACAGTGACCATTGCAAGGTCCTCAGCTATTTACCATCTATATCAATGATCTAGAGGAGTGGAACAAATGTACTGTAACTAAGTTTGCCAATGGAACTAAGATAAGAAGGAAATTAAATAATCAATGGAAGTTGTAGAGTCTGTAAATGTATATGGACAAGTTAATCAATGGATAAAAGTTTGGCAGGTGGGATTTAACATCATATAAAACCTATCATTTTCTTCCAGGAAGAACGGCAGGCAGTATGTTACTGAAATACAGAGGGATTACAGGACTTAGTGACACCGTGTGTACTGGAGGGTTCACTCTGAGCCGTTCAGACATGGCAAGTGTTTCTCCATCACCCTGATCGTCTGCTGCCTGATGTTCCCAGGGGGCCTATTGCTCTCATCCACCATATATTTCCTCCGTCACTGAATGATGACCCTGAATGATGATCGGAGAGATGGTGGAGCTGTCACCCACTCCTGCCTGGAAAGTTCCGGAACGTAGAAGCTGAATGAAACTGTGACCCAAAAACCACTGGTAGCACGGTCCTCCCCCTGATGTGAAGCTGCAAGTCGTGTTGAAGGAGGAGACACCGCTCTGTGACCAGCTCCTTGTTCAGTCAGGGTCCCCTCACACTCTGCTCCTTGGTTAGGTGGAGCTTGGGAAGCTGGTCCTGGAAAACCCGTGGTGAATCCAGCAGATCCCTTTCCCCAGACACATGCATTCGTGATTTCAGAGCTTCCCCTCTCTGAAGCCTCTGCTCCATTTGTTGTTCATGTTACAGACCCAGATGCTGTTACTATCGTCCCCATGCTCCATCCACAGTTGTGTCACCAAATCCTCAGGTCTTCCTAAATGTCTGAGGCAGCTCACAGCACTACCTCCAACAAAGCATTCCCAGCACCTCCACTAACTTTCCAATAACAGGAGTCATTCAGGAGCCCCTCAGTTCCAAGTTTGATGCCTGGTAATTAACAATAGTACTCGAGGGGCTTCCTCGTGTAACTGACCTCATGATCAGCTGAAAGGGACAAACACAGATGTTCAGTGAACAGGCACAGACCAAGTTTCAAAGACGTGTCTCAAAGCTGCTGGGACCCTCTGTCTACCATGGAACACTACATGGGACACACCGGGAAGTGAACAACAGCCCAACACACACTCTACTATTCATGGATCACCACATGGGACACACCAGGCAGTGAACAGCCCGAGACACACCATTTCATTGTTTCTGAGCTTCACAGTGCCAGCTCTTGATGCATTAAGGATCCAAATGGGACCCACAGCCGTGATGTATAGAAGAGCATCAGCCGTGTACTTTGCATGTTGTTTCTGAACTTCATAATTACGTCCCCAGGGATTCAGGGATATTAGCACCAACGGTTAGGTTAATTCCAGAAAGACGGATGCCCGTGTTATATTTGGATGATTACTTGATCAACAAGTTGAATAAACATGGCTCTTCTCAGAGAAATGGGATTAACTGGACGAGTCAGACGCTGGCGGGTCCAATAACAAGAGTAAGAACATAAAATAAATATGCTGACAGATCAGCTCAAATGGTCAGTTATGCCCGATACCATCTCCACCTCACAGAATCAGACATCATAATCCAGATGAGATATCTATTCAGCGTGAAGCACTGTGCAGACGAGGCTAGTGTAGTGCTCAATACAACCCAGCAATCTGTACGGACTGTGCAGACCACATCAGTCAATGGGGGGTTGTGCAGTGAATAACTCTGTAAACCTGGAGCAGTTACCCTTCCAGCATGTAGAGCTGTGTCCACCATCCCAGTACATCGCTCAGTAACACTGTGTTTGATCACTGCACACTGTCAGGAAACTTGCAGCCCATGCTGCAAGTGACAGGATGTGCAACTCCCATCCATTTCAGCTCCATATCTTCATTGTGCCAGGCGTTTTAGAACATCTAGTCAAGAGGAAGGATGAAGCTTACAGAAGGTTGAAAAGGCAAGGGTTAGGAAGTGCCCTAGAAGGTTGCAAGGTAACCAGGGTGGAAATGAAGAATTAACTCAGGAGAGATAAAAGTGTGCATGATAAAGCCTTGGCAGATAGAATTAAGGTAAAACCTAAGACGTTCTACACTTACGTGAGAAACAAGAGGATGGCCAGAGTGAGGGTAGGGCTGATCAGGGATAGTGGAGGGAACTTGTGCCAGGAGTCGGAGGAGGTAACGGAGGTTCTTAATGAATGTTTGCTTCATTATTCACTAATGAGAGGGACCTTCCGAGGACAGCATGAAACAGGCGATTATGCTAGAACAGGAGGATGTGTTGAAAAATGTGAGAAACACACGGATAGATAAATTTATTTGGCCAAACAGGATATGCCCTAGGATACTATAGGAAGTGAGAAGAGATTGCTGCGCATTTTGCGATTATCTTTGCATCCTCACTGTCCACTGGAGTCGTGCCAGTTGACAGGAGGCTGGCAAAAGTTAATGCCTGGTTCAAGAAAGGGAATAGGGATAATCCTGGGAAATATTGGCTAACCAGTCTTACACCAGTGACGGGCAAAGTATTGGAGAGGATTTGAGAGACAGGATTTATGAATACTTGGAAAATTATAAATGATAAGAGACAGTCAGCATGGCTTTGTGAGGAGCAGGTCATGCCTCATAGATCTTATTGAATTCCTTAAGGATGTGACAAAATACGTTGATGAATTAGAGCAGTGGCTGTGGTATATATGGATTACAACAAGGCGTTTGATAAAGTTCTCCACTGTAAGCTCATTCACAAAATAAGGAGGCATGGCTTACAGGGAGATCAGGTTGTCTGAATGCAGAATTGGCTGGTCCACAGAAGACAGAAGGTGGTGGGAGGTGGAACAAATGCAGCCTGGAGCTTGGTGACTAACTTGGTGATCTGTTCTGGGACCTCTGCTCTTTGTGATTTTTTAAATAAGAGAGTTAGATGATGAATTGGAAGGGTGGGTTCATAGGTTCGCCGATGTCACGAACTTTAGTGGAGTTGGTGGTTAGTATGGAGGGCTGTTGTAGGTAGCAACAGGACATTGACAGAACTGAGCTGATGAGTGACAGATCGAGATAAATCTGGAACAGCGGGATCTTGGGATCCATGTCTATAGATCCTCAAAGTTGCCATCCAGGTTGGTGCTGTTGTTTAGAAGGCGTATGACGAGTTGGCTTTCACAGCCGGGGAGATCAGTTTCAGAGCTGTGAGGTTTTGCTGCAGCTCTATAATCCCACTGTTTAACCCACTGTGATGAAGTTGAATGCTGTTCTGCATTGAGAGCTTGTAAGCACTTGTCATATGTCTAGCTAATATTTTCAGAGTTTACTGTACTGAAACTATGTGACAATTAGCTGTGAAACAGATATGTTGAGCTTTGGTTGCTCTTTTAACAACTATTCGAATTTAAACAACCAAGTTTAAATAATGTCCCACTATACTAAACCCATTCAATTTTAAATTTATTGTTTTGCCAACATCAAACCAAGGAGATGAGCTGATGTTGAGGGAATAAAGAGGCGCGCATTTTGAAAGTTAGACAGAGAGTAAACTGCCAGCCTGAGAGTCTGCCATGAACAACATTCTCTGTGTAAGATACATTTTTGAACGAAATATCCTTGCATTAAAAGACAGAACATGACCCAGGGAGATATTCAGTGGAAAGAAGGAGGGCATTGGAGACTACAGCCACTGTCTGGTTTGTGTAATTTTAATAGTTGTTCTTTAATTGGAAGAGGATATTGTTAAAGGTGGAGGAATATAACAAACAGTTCAGAGAAAGGGAAGTTTCGAGTTGGGCATAACTGTTGTTGTTCAATGTTCACTTTTAGAATTAAGGAATACATTGATGTTATTTCCTGTTAAGTAGTGGAATTCGCGAGCTCTCTATCACTCGACTTTAACGGATTATGAGTGAGGTGAGCTTTTCTGCATGTTTGGTTCATTAGCAGAAATGTTCATCGCCGTGTCAGAACACCACACTAGTAATACCGTGTTCTGGTCACCCCATTAAAGGAAAGAGTTGGAAGATATAGAGCGATGCAGAAAATTACTTATGGAACAGCAGAAAGATTGACACAAGCCACACAGAGTGAGTGAAATATTGAGAAAGTCACCACGTGAAAAAATAAACACTGGCAGATTCCTGATGTTGATATAAATGTCAATGTGGCAGTGGGTGTAGAGTGAGTGATGACTGGGTATCTGTGTGTGCGTGTGAATCTATGTATCGGTATTTGTCTATGTGTGCCTGTATTAGTATATGTGCTATTGCATCAGTCTCCATGTGTGTCTGTGCATCTATATTTATTTCTGCGTGTCTCTACATGTCTGATTTTGTCACTGTGTGTATGTGCGTTTCTGCATTCATCGCTGTGTATATATCCATGTATGTATTTGTCTCTGTGCGTATCTGCATGTCTGTATTTGTCTCTGTGCGTATCTGCGTGCCTGTATTTGTATCTGTGTGCAGCTGCATGTCTGTATTCGTATGTATGTATCTGACTGTCTATATTCACCTCTGTGTGTATCTGCGTGTCTCTATTCGTCCCTGTGTGTATCTGCGTATCTCTGTGTGTATCAGCGCATCTGTTTTTGTCTCTGTATATTGGTTTATCTGTGTCCAACTCTATGTGTATACGTGTATCTGTATTCGTCTCTGTTGTTATTGTGTGACTTTATTCGTCTCTGTGTGTAACTGCATGTCTATGTTTGTCTTGCTGTGTATCTGCGCGTCTATATTTGTCTTTCTGTGTATCTGTGTGTCTGTATTCGTTTCTGTGTGCATCTGTGTGTCTGCATTCATCTCTGAATCTGCGTGTCTGCATTCATCTCCATGTGCATCTGCGTGTCTGTATTCATCTGTTTGTGTCATTAAATTAATCTCTGTGTGTATCTGTGTGTCTCTATGTGCATCTGCGAGGCTGTGTTTGTCTCTGTGTGTATCTGTGTGTCTGTTTTCAATACTGTGTGTATCTGTATGTCTGTATTCGACTCTGTGGGCATCTATGTGACTCTATTCGTCTCTGTGTGTATCTGCTTGTTTGTGTTTGTCTCTGTATGTATCTGCATGTCTGTATTCATCTTGCGTGTATCTGTGTCTCTATCCGTCTCTCTGTCTATCTGCGTGTCTCTGTGTGCATTTTCGAGTCTGCATCCGTCTCTGTGTGCATCTGCGTACCTGCAGTCATGCCTGTATCTGCATGTGTGTATTCGTCTCTATATCTATCTGCATGCCTGTATTCATATCTGTATCTGCATGCCTGTATTCATGTGTGAGTATCTGTGTGTCTGGATTCGTCTCTGTGTGTATCTGCGGGTCTGTGTTTGTCTCTGTGTATATCTGTGTGTCTGTGTTCATCTCTGTGTTATCCTTGTGTCTGCATTCATCCCGATGGGCATCTGTGTGAGTCTATTCGTCTTTGTGTGTATCTGCGTGTCTATATTTGTCGCTGTGTGTGTCCGTGTGCCTGTATTCATCTCTGTATCTGCGTGTCTGTATTCGTCTCTATGTGTTTCCGTGTGCCTGTATTCATCTCTGTATCTGCGTGTCTGTACTCGTCTCTATGTGTATCTGTGTGCCTGTATTCATCTCCGTTGTGTATCTGCCTGTCTGTATTTGTCTCTGTGTATATCTGTGTGCCTGTATTTGTTTATGTGTGTCGCTGCACGTCGGTATTCGTCTCTCTGTGCGCCTGTGCATCTGTATTCATCTCTGTGTGTCTGTATTTGTCTCTTTGTGTATTTGCGTGTCTGTTTTCATCTCTGCGTTTTGTCTGCGTGACTGTATTCGTCTCTGTGTGTATCTGTGTGTCCATGTGCACAGCAGATCTGTCAGCCTGTCCTATGTTTAAAGTGACGCAATGTCCCTCTCTGCTGGCCTTCACACTCCTCTGCGTTGACAGCACCACAGGGTGACAACCATCAGGGAATTCAGTCTGGGAGGGAGGGGGAGGGAGGCATCTCATAGCGATATCCAAAGTGACAGAACCATCTGCACACACGCACACACGCACACACACAGTTTGGTATATGGAGGATTGTAATTGTTCTGAAGACCCTCAGAGTGGAGAATGTTCATGTAAAGTAATATCTATGCTCGCTCTGCAATGTGGGAGTTATTTGTCTTTGAAGATTATTCTTGACACAGAGTGCATAAATTAAAGAGTATTTCCACCGCAAATGCATCCAAATAATGTCGACGGAACGATTTGTAAGTCAATGCAATGAATATATTGCATGTTCATTGTCTTGAAATGTTTTACAATATACTCCTACAAATTATAAATGAGAAAAGATTAAAAAGTCCTGAAACTGACACAGTGGTGGTGATAATATCTCAGGAACGATCTCGCTAGGTATCAGACGAAACTGCTCTGTGCTTCCAAAGACGTTATTTGAAAAACCAAACAGCCATGCAATGTGAGAAATTGACAGAATTTAATGCACTCTGAAAGAAACAATAAAAAACTGACACTAGTGCAAAGGCATGGGGAGGCGAGCAGAAGGTGGCATTGCATAACTATAAACTTAACAGTGACACATGTAGAGGTGTGTGGGGGGTGGTGATGGGTTGATCTCAATTTCAATGAATTTTCCCCAAAAAACGGCAAGACCTCGTCTCACGGAGATACACACAAACATACACAGACACGTTAAACATACAACACATATACATTCAGATATGGACACACAACAACTAACACACACACATCCCTGCACACAGTTTCTTCAAGATAAGTTGAATAAGATTTTCATTAATTCGGGAATCAATGATCATTTGGTGAAGGCAGGAGAATGTAGGTGAGAAACATTTCGGCTTTAATCCAATGGCACAGCAGATCCAATGGACTAAGTGGCCTGATTCTGGTCCATTTTCCCATTTTCAGGAGAGAGTCGTTTTCAAAGGTTAAATTTGAATGCAGATTACAGGGTTAAAGGTAGGATTCTTGGCAGTGTGGAGGAACAAAGGGATCTTGGCGTCAACGTCTATAGATTCCTCAAAGTTGCCAAAGCCCTCAAGGTGATAGGGCTGTTAAGAATGTGTATGATGTGTTGGCTTTCATAAGCTGGGGGGTTGAGACCACACTTGGAATATTGTGTTGAGTTCTGTTCTCCCCATTAAAGGAAGGATGTGGAAGCTTTAGAGAGGGTGCAGACGGGAGTTCCCAGAATGCTGCCTGTCCTGTAGGGCATGTCTTATGAAGAAGGTTTGAGGTAGCTTTAGCTTTTCTCATTAGAGTAAAGAAGAATGAACGGTGACTTGACAGAGGTGTGCAAGATGATGAGAGGCACAGATAGAATGGATAAGTAGAGTCTTTTTCATAGGGTGAAAATGGCTAACGAAAGGAAAACGTAATTTTAATGCGATTGGAGGAAGGTTTTGCAGAGGTGTCAGAGGCAGGTCGTTTACACAGGTAGTGATAGGTGCGTGGAATGCAGCAGTGGTAGTAGTATCAGCTACATTAGGGATATTCAAGTAACTCTTGGATAGGCACATAGATGATAATAGGATGAAGGCTCTGTAATTTAGTTTAATCTTAGAGTAGGATAAACATATTGTACCTGGAATTCCTTTAACTTCACTGGAGGTTAATCTGGTCAGTGTTTGATTGTCGAGGGTTAATGGAAATTTGGGGAAGTTTGAGGGGCTGAATGGTCTATATCTGTTCCTAACCGTTGCGTCCTTGTGTCAAAAGAATGATGATTGGTTTGAGGGGAAATCATTTTGAGAATAAGGGCATTCATATTTCAGATTGGGAAAGGGATGTTCCTTTCTCTTTAGGATTGTGTGGTCTGTGGTCTTCTCATGCCCAAGGAGCAGTGAAGACTGGGTTAATGAAAACACTCAAGGCGGAGTTATATAGATGTTTGATGAACAAGAGAATCAATGTTTATTGGGAACAGACAGGAAAGGGATGCTTAGTTACCATCACATAAACAATGAACATTCTGAATTGTGCAGCAGGCTCGAGGGGCTGAATGGCCACCTGCTGCTCTTGCTTCATGTATTCTTCACTCACTCAACCCCTCGATGCTGTTACAGAAAGTGAGGAAGATCGCATTCAGCCATTCAGTATCGATTCAATGAGACACGAGGAGACCTTTCTGCCCCTCTAATGATTTACAAAGGATTAGGATGAAGTTTTTCAGCCATTTCAGTACATTACGCAGCACAAGAGGAGGTCACACCTACTTTCTAGGTTGCTACACAGGAACAGGGGAGCCCTGTGTAACTATCAGAAAATAGACAGTCCGGAGAAATGTTTATTTTCGGGTTGGAAATCTTTAACTTGGTGAAGTGCCTCAGAGATCAGTGCAACATCAAAAGCTGTGTAGAATCTGTCAATGATTTGCGTGTGGGAACTGATTGGATGGAACTCAATTGGCTCAACCAGTAACATAGTCATTCGATAAGTTGTCAAGTGGAGGTAGAGAGTCTGGAATGTGATATATACAGGGAAGGTAAGTGTGCAGACCTTCAGCAGAAACTGGATTACATGGGCTACCGATGTTTGTGCTGTGGTAGAAGGGTAAAACAACAGTAAATTAATTCAAAGAAGAGAGATCACAAAACTCAGTTGTACAAAGGCATTTGTTCACCCTGGTACATACATCACACGGGGTTAGTGTGCAGATGCAGCAAGTAATTAGGTAGGTATATTGAATGATTACTTCATGAAAAAGCTATCAGGATGTTTTACTGCATCTGTACAGGGGATTTTTGAGTCAACATCTGATGTATTGTGGGCTGTGATGATTCCATAAACTGAAAAATAAATATACTCAATCGCTTTAGAAGATTTGTGAAGATTTTGCACTGTACTTGCTCCTAGAAATAAGGCCTTATTCTGTCATACAGCACGGAAACAGACCCCTCGATGCACCATGTCCATGCTGACCAGGTGTACTAAATTAATCAAGTTCCATTTTCCAGCACTTGGCCCATATCCCATAAAACCTTCGTGTTCACTCAAATGGCTTCACGAAAATGGCTTTAAATACTGTAGCTGTCCCAGCCTCCAATGTTTCCTCTGGAAGTTCATTCCATACACTCTGTGAAAAGTTACCACTTTTGTCCTTTGTAAATCTTTCTCCCCTCACCTTCAATCTATGTGCACTAGTTTTGGACTGCCCTAAGCTAGGAAAATGTTCTTGGATCTTCACTATTTCCTTGCTCCTCATGATGTTAGAAACCTCTATGAAGCAAGAGCACTTCAGGGTTGAGAATGAGAGGCGTTCGTATTTAACCGCGTAAGATATTGAGGAGAGTGCATCTGGTGCATAGCCGATAGACATTTTCTCTGGTATGGGAATTTAGAACTGAGGATTCAAATTTAAGAAAACAACATGCATATGTTATATACTCTTTTCTTAGTATAAGAAAACAAATACTATGAAGAAATGATTTTATTGGACAAAAATATGAGGACACATACAAACGTATCTTCATTAAAACTCGTACATGGAGCAGAGAACAGGGACGAAGTCATACAGTTCTGAGAATGTTCAAGGAGGCCTCACGTGGTCCAGTTTCATGATCAGATAACATTACTATATATTTCTGTTGAGATATGGATAAAGTGCAACATGCTGGAGATGCCACTGCTTATTGCTCCCTCTCTTTCCTTGTTCCTTCTCGCAGCAATGTATGAGAGTGAAAACCGTTCAGTCATCGTTACCATTCATGTAGGATTACTGTTGAGGAATCATTGGCATCTCCCCACTGCCTAAAATCAAAGTTAATTCAGCCAATCCGACAATTCCAGGAATAAATCCTGCTTGTGTGAGCAGAACAACCTCGGAGGCAGAATAACATTTAATTATTTTACTTTTGTCTTGAGGTTAACTATTGCTTGGACAAAGATCTTTCAAGCTGATATTTTGCAGAGTTTTTTTTTTCCTGCTTGTCTATAGGCATGTGTATGCATGTGTCTGTGTGCACTTGTGTGTGTGACACTTCGTGTGTCTGAGTGTATGTGTCTGTGTGTAAGTACATTAAATATTAATGTACATATTTGTCCCAACTGTTTGCCGTGTATTTTTTCATCTTAGTTTTGAGTAACTTTGCTTTGGTGATTTATTTTTGCAAATGTAAGATATCGAACTGACTTGTTCCCAGCAAAGAATCTGACCTAGTCTGAGACCTATATAATTGGTCATGTCACCAACCTAGTTACATTTAAAATTTATCATGATCAATGGAGGAACGGGACTAGAAAATGAAACAGTGATCCGTCCAACCCCAGTCTGAACACGGAAGAGGATAATTGCACAAAAGGTTGTTTGCATGGGAATGTTCTTCCCCAGAAGTTTGTGGTGCCTGTGTGTTTGCATTTAGTCAAAGCAATGGTAGTTAGATATTGGACAGTAAAGGACAATGATCTACAGATGTGGAAGTGGGGTTGAGAACACATCCAGGTCAGGCACGATATTACTGTCTAGTTGAGAGGGCTTAATGTGTCTAATGACACACTGCTACTCCTCAGCCCTACGTCCCTATGTTCCATTCAGTTCCTCAAAACTGCAAGACAGGAGCGTTTGGCGTTCATTTATTCTGATAACCTGGTGCACAGAAACAGAGGAGACCATTCACTGACTGAAGACTCGAGAGTGTAGCGCTGTAAAAGCACACTGGTCAGGCAGTATTCGAGGAGCAGGAGAATCGCCATTTCTGAGCATAAGCTTCAGCCCGAAACGTCGTTTCAACAGAATACAAGGACGCCATTCAATCCATTGAAACTATTGGACAAGAATATGGATAGCCAATTCAGACCCTCCTGCCTATTACACAAGGAGGGAAGGAGTGTAGTCAGCACATCGAGATGTTAAACAGGAACCGGATTCGCCAGGTCAGGTCCTTGAGCTGCTTCCAGATGACCAGGAGGTGGCCATTCAGCATATCAAACCACGTATACAGAAATAGGAAGATGTCTTTGATGCCCCAACATAACAAATAGTGAAGCAGAGTCTACCCAGATAGACTGCTCTATGTTGTTCCTCCTGGTTCCTTTACTCGTGGTACACATGTGTCACTTTAACTTGGTTTGCTGAACGTGAGGGGGAAAAGTGAATGGCTTGTGTAAAGTGTCAAGGAAATGCCTTCTATCTCCGAGAAGACATTACTGTACTCCTATAGTGGCTAGAAGCTGGTGGGAATGGCGAACTATTTCAGGAGTAAGTCATGAATGCTGCTGATAGATTTATGAACAGTGCAGAGACACGCACCAACTGCACATTGAGACGGTGAGAATTCATTCAGAGCCTGGAGCTCCCTCTCAATCAGCATGGGGTCTCCACACTGGTACGTGAACTACTGGGAATTACATATCATGGGGAAAATGCAATTTCTCACAAAATCACCATCTTTTTTCTGGACATAATAAATTTTAGTCCATAATCCTCAAGTTTAAATGTAATTGCTTGTTATTCTCTCGCTGTGCTACAGATTTCGCTGGATTATGCTCTCATATCTTATATCAGTTAATTATCGTTTAAGCAATGTAATTCAATAATTTGCTTGCAAAGGTACAAACATCTTATTGCACATTTTGTATGCCTTTTCTTTTTTAGATTTTCTGTAGCCTTAGCACAAAAGTAAATGCTTTGTTTACTGAATAACCTTGGACAACTGTCTGTGTGGCGTTTGCACATTGTCCCCGTGTCTGCGTGGGTTTCCTCCTGGTGCTACGGTTTCCTCCCACAGTCCAAAGATATGCAGGTTAGGTGAATTGGCCATACTAAACTGCCCATAGTGTCAGGGATGAATAGAGGGTAGGAGAATGGTTACTCTTCGGAGGGTCGATGTGGACTTGTTGGGCCGAAGGGCCTGTTTCCATACTGCAGGTAATCTAAAAAAAAAGTGACCTATTTATCGGGATCAAGGGTTAGACTCAGTATGTATTTTTAATGGGCTAAGAAACAGAAAGGAATAGAACACAGTGACTGTGGAGACTGAAGAGGAGTAAAGTGACATCACCCCTGTCCCCAATGTCTTCTTGACAGACAGAATAAAATCAAATGTAGGGAAAGAAACAGAATATATTTGGAAGAAGGAATTGCAAGTGATAATGTAAATAAAACAGGATAATTTGAAATGGAATGGCCGAACAGCGATTGATCAGTGTGTGTGTGTGTGAGAGAGAGTGTGTGTTTCTGTGTGTGTGTGTGTGAGTGAGAGAGAGAGTGTGTCTGTGTGTGTGTGTGTGTGAGTGTGTGAATGTGTGTGTGCCTTTGTGTCTGTCTGTCCGTGTGAATGCGTGTGTGTCTGTGTTTGTGTGAGTAAGTGTGTGTGTCTGTGTGTGTGAGAGTGTGTGTGGGTGTCTGTATGTGTGTCTCTGTGTGTGAGAGTGTGTGTGGGTGTCTGTATGTGTGTCTCTGTGTGTGGGTGTCTGTGTGTGTTAGTGTGTGTGGGTGTCTCTGTGTGTGTGTGTGTGTGTGCACCATATTCAGAATGAACAAGAGAGACATAGTTAACAAAAAATATGCATGTGATGTACAAAATTTATAAAATGTTAACATGTCATTTCGTCTTCAGCTGAGATGTTATGTTCCCCTTCTTTCAACGTACACTCTGCCGCCTGCCTCTTCCTTGCATTCCCAGACATAATCTCTAATTCTTATCAGGATGTATGTTATAAATTCTTGCTTCTCGTGTTCCAATTTATTTCAGTTAATTAATTTTCTACCTGGAAACATATACATTGGCCTGCTGGGTTCTGTCAGCAACTGTTGCCTGTCATATTGCTGGAGATAAAAGTTCTGGCATCAGACCAACATTTCAACTTATTATTCTGTTGCACATACACTGTACAAAGGACCACAACACACAGGAATTGTCAATCCAAATACAGAAGTACATCTATATCTATCAGTCATGTAGACTTCTCTATTTTTATGTCTCCATGTCGAAATTCTTTCTCTCTGTCTCTCGATTTCTCTTTTAATCTAATTAATAAATCGTCCAATCGTTCTTTCTGTCCCATGCCTCAGACTTCCCTCCTTCTGTTTACACCTATTGCCCACTTTTAGATGTGATGTCTTATAATTGAGTAATGTAACTACAAGACATGAGGGAGCAGTTGGCCAGAGTTAATTGGAAGGAAGCTGAGCACGGGAAGATGGTGAAACAGCAATGACAGGAGTTTCTAGAGATAATTCAGCAGCACATCAGATATTCATGCCAAGTAAGAAGAACAGTATTCAGCAGAAGACAAGTCAGCCGTGAGTGATAACGAACTCAGTGAAAGCATAAAAACAAAAGAAAATGCACACAATGTGGTGAAGATTATTGTGAATCCAAAGGATTACGAAGTCTACAAATTCGAGCATGGATAACAAATAACAGCAAATGGGAGGAGGGGGTGAAATATAACATTACGCTTCTGAATCGTGTAAAAGAATAATGAAAGCGATTTTTAGATTTTTAACAAGGAAGACAGGGAATAAAAAACAAACAAAGGACTGTTGAAAATGAGGCTTGAGTAGTTATGGAAAGCAATGGAATGGCAGAGGAATTGAATAGATACTTTACATCAGTCTTCACGGTGGAAGACACCAGCAAAATGCCAGAACTTCAAGGCAGTCAGGGGATAGAGGTGAGTATACTGACCTCAGTAAAGAGGAGGTGCTGGGAAGGTGAAGTTGAATCAATCAGCGAGACCAGTTGGACAACAGCTCGTAGTTCTAAAGAATTGTAATTGTGGAGGCATTGCTGGTGATCTTTCAGGAAACTTTGGAGTGAGGGAGGTCTGGTAAATGTAACCTCCCCGTTTAAGGCGAGAGGGAAACATAAGACAGGAAATTATAGAAGGACTTATTGGATCTTTGGGTTTCTGAAAATATGGGTGGAGTATAAGAACAAGGAAGTTGTGAACTATATTGGAAAGGGTGTGATTAAGCTACAGCATAACAAGAGTTACGTTTACAATGCCAGTGCGAACAGCAAAGATAAAAGTACGATTAAAACAAAGGAAATCAGTTCGAAGCAGGCAGGAGCATTAGTGACAAAAAGAATGTTTCATAGATCCTACAGTGAGAATGTTGAGATAAGCTTGTCAGAAAACAGACAAAAAGGAATGCATAAAAAGCACAATAAAATCTGTTGCTGATAAGGTCTCAACTATATCGCCAATATTTTTGAAGCTGAAAAAGCAAAGCAAGTGAGCCAGCATCCTAGGAACAGGAAAGCCAACGTTTCAGGCTGAACGACTTCATCAGGATTGGGGTGAGGGAAGGGGAGCTGGGAAGTAAATAGAGGGAGGGCCGTCGGGCTGGGGGAAGGGTAGGTGGAATGGCGATAGGGAGATGCAGGCAGAAAATTATTGTGAGTGGTCAGCGGGAAGGGTGCAACAGATATACGAATGGGAAGCTGGACAGCTTTGGTCAGGCCAGGGAAGGGGACATGGGGTAAGGCTGTGGGTAGAGAGACTTTGAAGCCAGTGAAGTAAATATTCAGACCATTAAGCTGTAAGGTCTCCAGCTGAACTATCAAGTTGTGTTCTCCAGTTTCTTTTTGGCTTCACTCTGACAGTGGAGGAGGCCAAAGATGGACCTGTTGCCGGATGAACACGGGGAGGGGAGTGATTGAAATGGATGGCAACGGGAATGCTGAGTTTGTTAAAGCGTGCAGAGAGCAGATACTCCATGAATATGTCCCTGAGTCTCCCTTTGGTCTCCACAACATAGAGGAGATCACGTTGGGAGTTGGAGACGAGCTCGGTGGGCCAGGATCAGGGTCTGTGTGGAGCATTAGTGCTCTGCACGAAACAACCAACTCGACTTTCCAGTTACCATTCATTTTAATTTCCACTCCCACTCGTCCGGCGACATGACCATCCTTAGCCTGTTCACCGTCAGATTAACATCACCTGAGAGTTTGCCTTTGAAACTGACAGCCCAATGGCCTCAATATTGACTGAAGCCGCTTCAAAAGCCCTCCACCCACAGCCTTATCCCTTGTCCCTTTTCCCTGACCAAACCCACCTATATCTGCTCCGTCCTTCCCACTGAACCATCACAGCAACATCATACCTGCATGTACCTACCATCATCATACCTACCCGCCGCATTTCCATATCCCATCACTCCATTTCTGGGCTCACCTCCCCCTCACCAGTCCTGACGAAAGGTCCAAGATCAAAATATTGCCTTTGCTGCACCTCTGAATCTGTCTGGTCTGCTGTGTTTATCCATTTCCAAGTTTATTAACTCTGGCCTCCCGCTATGTCTGTGGGAATAACCCTGACTTTCTCATTGCTTCCCATTTTAATAACGTACCTTGCTCTCATGCTAACATTTCAGTCCTGGGCTGCTGTAATGCTCTAATGAAACACAACGCAACCTCGAGTAACACCTCACTTTAGACCTTGGTTCTTTCTATCCTGAAGGAGTTTTTATTCAATTCCATACTTCCACAGCCTGACCGCATTATGGCTGTTCTCCATTCTTCACACATTCTTTCTCCTGGTCTCCCAATGAACTTTGTGAATCGTTTGTCTTGCACTTAATTAAGGAACCCATTTCCCCCCTTCACAATCTAATTAATACTCATTTTACATTTGATTCTCTTTTACCAGAAATAAAAGTCAATTTGTCAGTGGCATTGCTCCTCCACACCATCTTGTTTCCCGTCACCCCTCCTTTACCTCGGTCAAGGGATTTAAAAGCCCATTTTCCAATCCTTTTCTGTTCTGAAAAGGAGTCACACTGGACTTGAAAGGCTAACTGTGTTTCTCTCTCTCCGCAGATGCTGCCACATCTGCTTAATTTCTATAGCAATTTCTGCTTTTCACCACGTTTCAAAGACATGTGTCAACTTGGCTCGAACGCCTTGTTCACCCTTGAGCGCCATATGCTGGGAAGTGAAAGATAACACAAGATGAACAATTTCCGTGTCTCTGAAATGACGTAAAGCTGGCATCACTGAAACTACAGAGTTCTAACTGTTAGTCAGGGAGAGAAACAGAGGGACACGCATTCACTCTCAACACAGAAGGGAGCACACACTGGAAAGGAAAAGATTCAGATGATTATGTTAAAGGGTGTTGGGCAATGAGACAAATTGTAAGTGTGACATCATGGAGAGACTGTATTGGAAATATTGCAGCTCAAACTGCGTGTTCCATGTGATGCTGTGGACCACAACAGCAACAGAAGCAAAATTATATTCAAACATAATCTGTAACTTTTTGCCTGGGATTATCCCTCAGTCTACCATTACCAATAAGCTTCAGCGACGAGTGTGGTGAACATGCCAGGGCAGAACTATATGTACCTAAAACTGATGGCAAACCATAGAGCTACCACACTTGACTGTTTACATTCCAAACAGCAGGACTACCATCTGATAGGGAGGGCGGAATGATTGCAAGACCAACAGATCATTTCGAAGCTCTACTATCCTGCCAGATCCAGCCATTAATGGATTAAACGACTCACTGCAGGAGAGGAGCCAACACAGGTCCCCCTCCTTAATAATGGAACAGCCCTGCACATCAGTGCAAAAGACAAGCATGTATTTATCTGCGACATACTCAGACAGAAGTATTGAGTCAATGATCTACCTCACCTCGTCAGGATGCCAACAAAATTCCAGGTGGCAGTTTTCAAACGATCTGATTCGCTCTATGTGACATGAAGAAACATCTGAACACAGTAGATATGACAAAGGCAATATACAACAAGCCGTGTCCCTGGGGAAGCTGTTTCATTCCAGTTCCAACTCTGACATTTATATGGCAATGTGGAAAATAACTCAACTATGACAAGTCCCTTAAGAGGAGAATAATTACAGTATGACCAACATCACCCCCTCAATTCCATAATTGAATTATGGAAATTTTTGGCAGTTCTTTTTGACAGAGTTGTCTCGCAGCACAGAAATAAACTGCTCAGTGTGGTTTGTGATAGGTTACTATATGGAGATGGAAATGTCATTGGATTTCTAATCCAGACCAGGCTAATGCTCTGGCAGCTGGTGGAAGTTAATAACAATTAATAAAATATCGAGACCTAAAATCTTGAGTCAGTAATAATGACTTTGAAGCCAATGTCAATTATAAACACCAAATTGTTTCTCCAATGTACTTTCAGGAAGTGAATCTCCCGTGTTTTCCTGGTCTGGCCTTAAAGTGACTCCAGACACGCAGATATGTGATATATTCTTCAATGGTCTCTGAAATGGCCAAGCAAAACACTCAATTGTGTCAAACTGCTCCGAAATCTTAAAGGATAAAGCTGGTCAGAACACCCGGCATCAGCTTCTGCATCAGAAAAGGGAAACACAGGCCTGTTAACCCTGCAGAGACCTCCTTCCTAACATCTGAGAGCTTGTGACAACATTGATAGTGCTTATCCACAGACTACATAGAAGCATTGGGAAAGGAGTAGGTCATTCAACGCAGTGAGCCTCCCGCGTTCTTAGCATGACCCGAGAATCTCCTCAGTGCTTTTCTCCCATAGCAGAGTGAGATATATTGCAATTGATTCCATCAACCAAATGTTTGAGGTGTTTGCGAATAGCTGAGACCCACGGACATAATCTTGAGATACTCCACGAACCTTTATCTCCAATAAAAGGATAATTTTATTCCTGTTTTTTTCCGGTCCAGGGGCTCCTTTGCTGACCTGCTTTCTATTTCTTATTTTCTCCTCCTCCTTTCTTTTTGTAATTTACTGACCTCAAGCTGGACCCAGGGTTTGGAATTCAAGCTAAGCCCAATGCGGAGGAGAGTGAGCCCTTACTTACTTTTCTGGAGCAAGCACATGACCTGGAATTGGCAGCTGAAATATCAGCAGAGTCAACCTGAGTGAGATAGGGCCCAGCAGCAAAAGGCGATGCCTGAAGATTGGAGACTTGTTTTTGGTTGGGTCCTGCACTGGTTGTGTGAAGCGGATAGTGGAAGGCCATGATGGTAACATCGATGAGGTGGGCCCAGCAGTAAGAGACAATGGCTCTGACATTGGAATGGCCTGGCAGAGGAGACAATGAACTGGTGATGGAGGAGTATCTGTCCAGTGGCAAAGATGGTGCCTGAGACTCAGCAACTTCGATGTTGCTGGGGTCTGGTGTAGATGGGGTTGAAGCTGTCATGAAAGGTTGGGTTGTAAGGGTGGTCGATGATGAGGAGCTGTCTCACAACCCATAAATTCTCTTCAGGCTGTATCCTCTGTTTATTCCATTGTCTTCAATTATCCAAAATTGCACCACTTTGTGGCAACAAGTGAAAGCATTTCACTGTATTTTATTGTATTTATCCTGGAAAATACACCTGGTCATAAAATCAAAATCAAAAACTTTTACTCACACTTTCCTGCCAGCTGTCCCATTCTGTAACCATGTCCAAGTATTTGCCACAATCCCATAAGATATGATTTTGAACACTGGGTTTGGGACTTCAGCAAAAACTTTCTGGAAATCCCCCTCGTAATCTTTTTCTTGTGAATCACCTCTCCCTCAGCCTTCTCTGCTCCAATGTAACCAACCCGAGCTTATCCAGCCTCTCTCCATAGCTGATATGCTCCATCCCAGGGAGCATCCCGGTGAATCTCCTCTGCACCCCTCCACTACAATCACATCCTTCCTGCAATATGGCTCCCAGAACTACGTACAGTGTTCCAACATGGCCTAACCATAGACTTGTATATCTCTGACAATCTATACGTCGGTGAATGAAGGCTCTGCCTACGGTTCCCTCTGCCTTGTTAACTAACGTATTAACCTCAGTCAAAAAGTATATTGCTGGAAAAGCACAGCAGATCATCCAGCTTCTGAGAAGCAGGAAAGTTGACTTTTTGAGAATATGCTTTTCATCAGGAATGTGGTCACCAATCCTGATAAAAAGCTTATGCTCGAAACATTGACTCGCCTGCTCCTTGGATGCTGCATGACCGACTGTGCTTTACCAGAACTCCACTTCTTGATTCTGATCCCAAATATCTGCAGTCCTCATTTTTTTCCCTAACCTATTACCCTGTGCCGTCACATTCAGGGATCTGTGGAGGAACGCCCTCTCAGCTTCTTAGTGTGCTGCAATTCATTGTATACCCCCATTTCTTCAACACATGTTTATCAGGGTTATATTCCATCTGACCATCTGACCATTCCATCTGTATCTTCCTGTAACATAAGGCCTTCCTCCTCACTGCCACCCGGCCAAACTTAATTAGCACACTCCCTCACCACACTCCCCCGCTAACACATTCACATCTAGATCATTTATGAATACCACAAATAATAAGATACTCTGCACTGATCCCTGTGGTACATCAGGGGACACTGATCTCCAGTCACACAAATAGCCTTCCTCCACCACCCTCAGTCTCCTGCGAATAAGGCAATGTTTGATATAACTCACTAAGTTACCCTTAGTATCATGACTTTTTTAAAATCAGTTTCACATATGGGGCTTTGTCAAAGGTCTTGCTGAAAAACCATAAGAACAACATGCTCGAAAACAAACAATAACGTTCACTTGGTATGACTTCCCTCCTATGATGTCATGCTGACTGCCCCTGATCAAACCTTGCCTCTGCAAATAAAGATATTTTTTTTCCTTTCATATCTTCTCCAGTACTTGCCCTAACACGGATTTAATACTGACTGATTAACAGTCAGGCTATTTGCACCATCATTTCTGTAACGTGGGACCATATACGTTGTTCTCCAGTCATCTGGCAACTCCAACTTCCCTGTAGCCAGATTCGACTTAAAAATTTGTGTCAGCGCCTTTTCTCCTTTGTCTAAACAGCAGCCTGCAATGCAACTTATCCAGACATGGCAACCAGTCCAATTTTATACCAGCCAAAGCCTCCAATCCCTGCTCCCATCTTATATCAGTCTGTTCAAGAGCTTCCCAACCCGTCTTTTTGAATTCTGTCCCTGCATCCTCCTTCTCCAAGTAAAACAGATATGGAGCCCTAATGTAACAATCGATCAATGTTTTCCAGCTTCGCACACAGAGTGCTCCCTTGGTCTCTAATGGGCCCTAGTTGTGTCCTGGTTATTTTGTTCTGATTGATAAACGTGGACAACATTTTGGGACTCTCCCTAACCTTGCCTGGCAACACTTCTCCATCCCCCTTTGTCAATCCGTCTCTCTGTGTGAACTTTCTAAGCTTCACTGCGATCTCCTTTAATTTTGGCAATCACTGGAGAACACAAATTGAGTTTCACCATCAGTTAATCTTGTCTCTAATAAGATTGGCATGGAAGTAACTGTTTAGTTTCTCTGTAATTTCCAAGTTCTCTGGAAGAAATTATCTTGTGTGAATATTCCCCATTCCACACATGCCCTTGCCTTCACTTTCCCACCAAGTATCGAGAGAAACGTTTGGTCATCCTAATGTTTCTTTTTAGTTTGATTCTTTTTTTTAATTTCATTATCAGTTCATTGGTCCTCAAATGTCTCTGAATCCATGACTTACAACAATATCTGAAATTTTTCTGAGCTGCTTCCTTTGATCTAATGCAATCTTTAACTTCTTTTGTGAACTATTGTTCAATCAGCTTACCCCTTTGCTGTTTGAACTGTGGTGGACATGTGTGCATTGTACATTTTAAAATGTTTATTTAAACAACAACCATTGTCTGTCTTCCAGTAAATCTTTTTCATGTACTTCTCCAATTCACTGCAACTGATTTGCGCCTCATACTTTCGTGAATTGCATGACTTAGGTTGATAACTACAATTTCAAAAACAACTGTTTTGTATTCAGCCGTCATATAAAATTTAATGTGTTGTTATTACTATTCCCGAAACCTCCTTTTCAACAGGGTTTTCAATTGGCTCTTCTGTTCACATAGCATCAATTTCAAAACAGCCTCACCTCTACTCCAGTGATCAACATACTGTTAAAGGGAACCATCTCAAATACGTTAATGAAATCCATTTTCTCTGTATTATTATTCACGTGGGTTACCACAGTTTAGATGTAGCTTGAAACTGTTTGGTATTATTGCAGTACCAACAAAGCTGGGTATCTTATTTCCTGTTATATAACATACCCAACATTTGTATTGCAACTTTCACTTTGACATATAACTTCCATCAATCTTTGGTTCTCCTTGCTGTTTCTAAGCTTCACTTTACTAGATTGTGTGGAATCTGAGCGATGTGGCCTCTTGGGAGATCAATGGTAGATTCAGGTGGGATATTTGGTGAAGGATATTTGGACGTTGAGATAATCTCATCACATTATTCATTCTTCTCAAATGTTATTATGACATTTTCACCAGATCTCCCGTTATGCTGGTTGGGTAGAGAAGGGCAATGATCTTTCAACAATGCTATGCATTCCACCAGACAGCTGGGCGTGCTCTAACCTGGCTGGGAACCTTACAGCAGACTGGTAAAGTGTTGCCATTACTGTACAGGATCATAATCAGATTCCATCTAGAGTAGTGTGCACAGACTTCGTCTCCTCACTGAAGAAAGGATATTGCTATATTGGAAGCAGATCAGAAATGCTTCCTCCATCTGATTCCTGCAATGAAGGGGTTAACTTATATGGAAAGGATCATCAGGTTGATCCAATACGCAGTAGAGTTCACAATAATGAAAAGTCGCCTTATTTTTGAATAGAACACCAGAAAGAGTCAGCAACAGAAATCAATTACATAGCCAATTCCACTTATCCAGCCTGTAACACCGGAACAGCAGAAGGGTATTCAGGACTTCTATCCTGTTACACCAGAACAGGACGAGGTTATTCAGCCCCTGAATCCTGATATACAGTAACAGGAGGAGGCCAATCCGCCCCTCGAGTCTATAACACTGCACGCGGAGAGGGCCATGAGGCACCAGTATACTTTTATGCAGCAACAGGATCAGTCTATTCAGCCTCCTCAAGTCTCTGACACAGGAACTGGAAGAGATTGGTACACTAGAATAACAGGAGGCCATTCAGCACGAGAATTAAAGAAGGAGATCAAATTATTTGAGACATGTTATGGAAAGTTGGAGGTAATTCAACCATGAGTCTGTTGTACGGGAAGAGGAGGAGACAAATCACTCCTTCAATCCCATTTCAGGGATGTAGGAGGTGATTGTTCAGTATCTTGAGCCTGTTTTGAAGGAATATGAAGAGACCTTTAAGCCCCTCAAAATGTTGCACAGCAACAGGAAGATTCCACAATCTCTCACGCTTCTGACATATTATCAGGAGGAGGAGAAGCAGATCTTGAATCTGTAAATCAGGACATTCCGGCCATCGAGACTATAATGTAGGAACACCATGGGAACATTCAGCCCATTGAGCGTATGAACCAGGAACTGAGTGAATCCATTCAGACAGTCATGTGTATTACACAGCGATTGGAGCATATCTTTTAAAGCTTTGAACCTGTTACAGAGGAACACGGGAAAGGGAACGTAGAGTGTATTGAAAAGTTAGGAATTACGATAATCATCTTCACTTGTCAATAAAAGGTCGTGAGCATTCTGTTGGGAATTAAGGGAAATTGTGAGACTCCATTATTAATTAATTAATAACAAGGGATTTGCAAAGTAAAACCAGTATACATCAGAATCAGCATTTTTTAAAGGTGATTCTTTGTTTGCTCGAATTCTTTAAAGGTGTAACATGCAAAGTAGACAATGGGGATCCTGGAAAAGTAAAGTACCTGGACTTTGGAAAGGCATTGATTAAACGCTGCACAAAATATTAAGCTGTAAAATAGGACATGGGTTTGGGAGGAGGTAATTCGCCTGGATAGAGGGCTGGTGAGCCAACAAAATGCAGAGACATGGAATAGTTGTTTCGTTAGTGTTTGGCAACTTTTGGGATTCCATAGAGTTCAGACCACATGACCCAACAATTTACCATCCATTGTATTACTTGGGTGAGAGGAGAGAAAACACTACAGCCACATTTTCAGCTGACACTAAAACAAGTGGAAACCAAAGGGGTAGCCATGGGCACACGTATGGGCCCCAGCTATGCCTGTCTCTTTGTTGGCTACGTAGAACAGTTGATCTTCCGTAATTACACCGGCACCACTCCCCACCTCTTCCTCCGCTACATTGATGACTGCATTGGCGCCACCTCGTGCTCCCACGAGGAGTTGGGCAATTCATTAATTTCACCAACACATTCCACCCTGACCTTAAATTTACCTGCACCATCTCTGACACCTCCCTCCCCTTCCTGGACCTCCCCGTCTCCATTAGTGACGACCGACTTGACACTGACACTTGACACCGACTCCCACAGCTACCTGGATTACATCTCTTCCCACCCTATCTCTTGCAAAAATGCCATCCGTATTCCCAATTCCTCCGCCTCCGCCGTATCTGCTCCTAGGAGGACCAGTTCCACCGTAGAATACACCAGATGGCTTCCTTCTTTAGAGACCGCAATTTCCCTTCCCACGTGGTTAAAGAACCCCTCCAACGCATTTCGTCCACATCCCGCACCTCCGCCCTCAGGCACCACCCCTCCAACCGTAACAAGGACAGAACGCCCCTGGTGCTCACCTTCCACCCTACAAACCTCCGCATAAACCAAATCATCCGCCGACATTTCCGCCACCTCCAAACAGACCCCACCACCAGGGATATATTTCCCTCCCCACCCCTTTCCGCCTTCAGCAAAGACCGTGCCCTCCGTGACTACCTGGTCAGGTCCACGCCACCCTATGACCCACCCTCCCATCCTGGCACTTTCCCCTGCCACCGCAGGAACTGTAAAACCTGAGCCTGCACCTTCTCCCTCACCTCTATCCAAGGCCCTAAAGGAGCCTTCCACATCCATCAAAGTTTTATCTGCACATCCACTAATATCATTTATTTTATCCGTTGCTCCCGATGCGGTCTCCTCTACATTGGGGTGACTGGGCGCCTCCTAGCAGAGAGCTTTAGGGAACATCTCCGAGACACCCGCACCAATCAACCAAACCGCCCCATGGCCAAACATTTCAACTCCCCCTCCCACTCTTCCGAGGACATGGAGGTCCTGGGCCTCCTTCACCGCCGCTCCCTCACCACCAGACGCCTGGAGGAAGAACGCCTCATCTTCCGCCTCGGAACACTTCAACCGGAAGGCATCAATGTGGACTTCAACAGCTTCCTCATTTCCCCTTGCCACGCCTTATCCGAGTTTCAAACTTCCAGTTCAGCACTGTCCCCATGACTTGTCCGGACTTGTCCGACCTGCCTAGTTCCTTTCCCACCTATCCACTCCACCCTCTCCTCCCTGACCTATCACCTTCATCTCCTCCCCCACTCACCCATTGTACTCTATGCTACTCTCTCCCCACCCCACGCTCCCCTAGCTTATCTCTCCACGCTTCAGGCTCTCTGCCTTTATTCCTGATGAAGGGCTTTTGCCCGAACCGTCGATTTCGCTGCACGTTGGATGCTGCCTGAATTGCTGTGCTCTTCCAGCACCACTGATCCAGAATCTGGTTTCCAGCATCTGCAGATATTGTTTTTACCAAGTGGAAAAGTAGGTTGATATAATGAAGTTGTCGAAAAATTGCAAATGGGCATGAACAGTTTAGATGAATGTGCCAACATCTGGCGGCTAAAACTTAACGTGGATAATATGGGATTAACCATTTTGATCAGAGGAATCCAACATGTTATGGAAATGGAGAGAAACTTCAGAGAAACTTGCAGAGGCATCTGGGTGTCCTTGTGCAGATCACAGAAAACTCACATGCAGGTACAGCAGGGAATAAGAAAAGCAAGTGCAATTTCAGAATTTACTTGTAAAAGAATAGATTATAAAGGGAGGGAAGAATTACTGCAATTCTGCAAGGTATTATGGAGACTGTAACTGACATACTGTGTTCATGTTTGTTGCCCTGACAGCAGGAGGGATGTTGTTACAAAGAAGGCAGTTCAGAATAATTACTTTAGATTGATTCCAGAGATGAATTTGTCTTTTGAAGCGAGTTCGTGCAGATCTGGCCGAAGCACTCTAGGTTCAGAAGAATGAGAGGAGGCCTCATTGAGGCCTGGAGGATGTTAAAGGTGATTGACAATGTCGGTGTGGAGTGGAAATTTCCTCATCTGGGACAAACTAGAACAGGAGATCATAGTTTTAGGGTTAGGCAGAGCAGATTTAAAACAGGCGTGAGGGAAACTTACTTCTCTCAATGGGTTGTGAATCTGTGTAGCTCTCTGTCCCAGTGTGCAGGGGATGATTGGACATTGAGTAAATGAAGGAATTTGGAGAGCAGGCAGGGGAATGGACCTGAGCCGGCGATTACATCAGCCATGATTGTATTCAATGGCGGAACAGACTTGAGGGGCTGGATTTGTTCCTCGTTCTTATTCAATCCTTCGACTGTGCTCCACAGGAACGGGGGAGGACTGGTTATCTATCAGGAAGCAGGGACTCCAGATAAATCAGTCTTAACCAGTTTGACAGAACGTAACCAGTGGAGTAACACAGTGACCAGTGCTGGGTCCTCAACTGTTTACAATCGATATCAATGATCAGGACGGTAGAACAGATGTATTGCTACTAAGTTTGGTATTGACACTGAGGTAAACAAGACATTAAACTATCAAGAGAATGTGGAGAGTCTGCAAATTGATATGGGTAGGTAAAGCCAATGAATAATACTTTGCCAAGTGGAATATAACGGAATGTATAACCTGCCAGCTTTTTTCTGGAAGAATGGAAGGCAGTATGTTACTGAAATGGAAATGGATTACTCAATATAGAGATACAGTGTGTTCTGGAGGGTGTACTCTAACCCATTCAGACATGGGAAGTGTTGCTCGATCTCCCTGATGGTCTCCTCCCTGACATTCCCAGTGGTCCTACTACTCTCAGAACGCCCGGGATATTTTGATGTGGTTGGTTGGCGGTGGGAGTGGTGAGTGGGAGGTTGTTTTGAGACGTCTATCAAAGGCCGAGAGCCTATTATTTCTTTCCGAATGGAGATCCAAAGACGATGGGGATGGCTGACTGCTTCTGAAATAAGATGCAGTGGCGGCTGCCAGGACAGTGAGTATTCACCAACATGATGTACTGTGCATGGACACTCTGTAACATTAATGGAGTGAGAGCTCCTTCAGTTCCTCGAGCTCTGCTCATTAACATGGGAAGCCCACAGAGACATGTACATCATTGGGAATCCTGCAATACTAAGAAAGCATGGATACACCTGGCAACTTTCTGCTGAGAGAGAAAACATTCACCTCATCCACAATATATACCCACCATCACCAAATGGTGACATTGATGTTGAGATTAAATTACTTACAGTGTGCAAACAGGCCCTTCAGCCCAACAAGACCACACTGACCCGCCACCCACTCAGACCCATTCCCGTATATTTACCCCTTCAACTCACGCTACGGGTAATTTAGCATGGCCAATTCACCTAACCTGCACATTTTTGGACTGTGGGAGGAAACCGGAGCAAACCCACCCAGACACGCGAAGGATGTGCAAACGCCACACAGCTATTCACCTGAGGCGGGAATTGAACCCGCGTCTCTGGCGTTATGAGGCAGCACTGCTAACCACCGTGCCGCCGGGAGATAATGCACATTTCACCCACTCCGGCCTGGAAAGTTCCAGATCATAGAGGCTCAATGAAACAGTCACCGGCAGCACCGTCCTCCCCATGGTGTAAAGCTGCAGGTCGTGTTGAAGAAGTTGACACCACTCTGTGACCAGTTCCTTATTCAATCAGGGTCCCCTCACACTCTGCAAGCTGTTCCTGGAAAACACGGGGTGGATCCAGTAGGTCCCTTTCCCCAGACACATTAACACCGTGGTTTCAGAGCTTCCCCTCTCTCCAGCCTCTGCTCCATTTGCTTTTCATGTTCCAGACCCAGATGTTGTAACTACAGTCCCCATGCTCCATCCAGAGTTAGGTCACCAAATCCTTAGGTCTCTTTGAATGTCTGAGGCAGCTCACAGCACAACCTCCAGAAAACCATTCTCAACACTGTCACTAACTTTGCAAAGGCAGGAGACAGTTGGAAGCCCCTCAGCTACAAGTGTTATGGCCCTGACCAGTCCCCGTCAAAATATTTTAAGCAGGCAGCCTCGATCCTAACTTTCCCTTATTTTAAATGTAGATTTAACTGTGTCTTCCAGATGTGTTGCAACTGGTCACTCCACTCAACATTAAGCAAAATGTAATCCATTTAAAAGCTCCAATTAAGACACAATCAAAGGGAAGAACAATTTGGGATAGCTTCTCTACTGGAACACCTATGTTCCCATTAGATACAGTGCCTTCTATTAATTAACTGCGCTAATACAGGGACATCCCAAAAACACATCCCTTGGCAAAAAGGTAAATTCAAACACAGAATCTTATGTGCAGTTCTCCAATCCAGGAGGAAGCAACTTTAACAGAGTTTTCAGAGAGAATAGCAGCTGGGGATAATGTATTGGAACTTCCAACCCTTCTGGGATCCCAAGCAGTTTCTGAATGCTGCAGCTAAAAACAAAACGAGAAAACCTTGTCTGGGAGAGGTGGCCACTGCCCTTCCATTGTTACTAACGTTTTCATAAAACCTAAAGGCCTTCTCAGTTATTTACTTAAGCTGTTTTCAGGTGGCAGTACAGGATCTCTGCCTTTAAAACCTTTATTCAAAAAAGAACAAGAGAAAATAACTCTTCTAAAATGAAAAATAAAACATCAATTTTCAAAGATAGCCTCATTTTAAACCGTTTATTCTTACTGTTTCAGTAGACTGCAATACAAACATATTACATTGCCACAAAGCATGCAAACATTTAAAACTATATTCTATTTCAGTCAATTTACTTCTGCCACAGATCGCCTCTGATTTTCTTCATCTTAGTCTAGACAACTTGTCAGCAAGTAGGGGTTCTCGTCCTGTCACCTGTACAACTTCCAAATTGAATGGCAACAATAATAACCTCTGTCTGATCAGACTGGAAATTTTCTCCTTAAATTTGTCCAAAAACGTTCAGGCGTTATGATCAGTATATATATTTGTCTTGACACGCTATTGGCAACTTAAATGCTGAAATGTTGTAATGTCAACACCAAACTCAAGGCCTCCTTCCCAGTTGTGAAATATGTCACAACTGACGTTGTCACAGGAAACTCCAAACATAATGGAGCACTTCTCATCTCCATCATAGTCCTTCTCAATGACATATCTCATCATGTCTCAGCTGAAAGGATTTACATGTTTCTGTAACTCTTAATGCTGTAACCTGTTTACTTGCTACTCCTGGCCGACGCCACTAAACCTTACACACAGATATATATTTTAAGATCATGCACATTCTTTTCAAGCCCTCCCAGAAGCCAAACTTTGATTTATGGATCAACTGATAATCATCAGCCATTTCAGATTATAATCATGCCATTTTAACTCTCTGCTCTTCCCCACGAATCTCACGACTGCTGGAAGTGAGTTTTTGAACTCCTCCAAAGTAAGAATCTCCCTAGGAATCTCATAGATTGCTCTGTTTTTAATACCCTCACTCAGCTTTCAAAATTACTTTGTTTAATCCTTTCAAACTCAATGTACGTTTCACCAGGGACGCTATTTTACATTCTAAAACACTGTCTGCTGTTTCTGGCCCAAGCTCATAGGAACTTCAGATGTCTTTCTTCACCTCCTCATAATCTCCAGATATCTCTTACGATAGGAATGCAAATACCTCACACCTTATACCGACCAGCTTTGGTTGGATTAAGTAAACCCACATGGTCAGTGGCCATTGCATCCGTATAGCCACTTTCTCAAATGAAATTGAAAAGACTTCTACATCCTTTTCACCAAATTTCGACAATGCCTGTACATATTTATACCGATCCCCATCAGTCCTTTGGCTACTATAGAGTTTCTCATCCTCACTATCCTCCTCATCCAGCCTACCGTCTCCCTTCATCTCCACCCAGGTAAGTCGACTTTCCTATCAAATTGCTAACGTTTGAAGTTGAAACTCTTTCGCTATCTGCTTTTCATCTTCATTTTTCTGTCTTTCTTCTTCCTTTCCGTTTCTTTAAATTCTACTTTTAATCTTATTTCTAACTGTTTCAATTCCTTTTCGTGTTGAAGCTGCCTCATTTGCAATTGGATTCGAAGTATTTCCAAAGTTTCTGATGTTGTTTACACCAAAACCTGAATGCCAAACTACAGCTGTAATTATATCTCCTTTTCTCACTGACAAACACAAACCCAACTCAAGCTTCTCTGCCAATTCTAACAGCTTTGTCTTCCTCACCTTTTGTAAAATCTACAACTTCATTTTTTCCACACCCAGAGGAGTCTTACAGGCAGAAGTAGCCATTACTACACAAAGCACTGTACAAAGCAACCGAATTCAATACCCAGACCAAAAGAAACTAACAATTACAAGACGCTGCGTTTGAGCCCAACAATCTCCCTCTGCACATTCTCGCCTTCCCTGCGTGTTCTCCAGGTGCTCCATTTTCCTGCCACAGCCCAAACATATGCAGGCTAGGCGAAATGGCGAAGTTAAAATTCCCGTACTGTTCAGCGATGTGTAGGTTAGTCACACTAGTCAGGTGTAAATATGGTGTAATAGGGGAGGAGAATGCGTCTGGTTGGTGTGGACTTGTTGGGCCAAAAGCCGTGCTTCCACTCTGTAGGGATTCTAATCCTGAACCCGATCTGGAATTATCGATTTCGAACCGGGCAAGTGTCCTCAGATTGCTATGAACCAGAGCAGAATGCCTGGTCGCCAACCTTGTCTTCGGTTAGGTTATTAACAGAATGGAAAAAGGCCCTGCGGCCCAACACGTCCACACCAAAGACCAAACCACCCAACCCCATTCCCCTACACATATTTAACCCTGACTAATGCACCTAGCACGATAGGCAATTTAGCATGGCCAATTCACCTGACCTGCACATCCTTGGATTGTGGGAGGACACCAGAGCACCCAAAGGAAACCCATGCAGACACAGGGAGAATGTTTAAACTCCACACATTCGAAAGCAGGAATTAATACTGACTCCCTGGTTCTGTGAGTCAGCAGTGCTAACCATTGAGCTACCGTGCCGCCCCACTACTTTATAGTAAAGGCAGATGTGAAATGGGTGTTCCAGATGTGATGCGGTTGGTTAAACCACTCAACTTTAAGCAAAACACAATTTATTTAAACACTCTAATAAAAATACATAGAAGAGGAGTTTAGAATAACTCAACTACTGGAAACCTTAACAGATTAATAGATACAGTACCATCTACTGATGAATTGTTCCAATGTACTAACACCCCATAAACTCATTCTTGGCAAAAAGACACATCCAAGGCCAATCAGTCTTGCACGCAGTTCTCCAATCCAGGAGGAAACAGCATCAAGACAGATTTCAGAGAGAATTGCAGTGAGGGATCATTTACTGAAAGAATCCAACCTATCTCCGACTGCAAGCACCTGGTGACTGTTATAGCTCAGAAAAACTGGAAAGCCAGGTCCGTGAGAGCTGGCCATTGTTATCAATATGTATTTTTTTTAAAAAGCCTGAAAAGCCTTCTAAGTTATTTACTTCAGCCGTTTGCAGTACGCAGTTCGGCTTTTAAAATAACTCTTTAAAGAAAACGAGACAATAGCCTTTTTTTAAGGGCGAGCATTGTCAGAGATGTGAGATACCTGGTCCTTTACAATAATACTCTAGCGGCTTCCTCGTGTTACTGACTACACAATGAACTCAGAGGGACAAACACAGACGTCAGACGTTCGGTGGACATGCACAGACCATCTTTCATATTGAGTAAAGGTATTTTCCGAACAGCAATCTCCTTCACATAACACTTCAAACTGGGAGAAGATGACAGACTAATACGAAGAGGTGTGCAGGCCATGCTCGTGTACTACTCGGTAAACTGGATTGTGTGCCCAGCATGAGGAGTATTGAAAACTTTTACTATCATATAGGAACGATACACACACCAAATACACACATCAGGGAAAGATTTCTATCTCCATATGACCAGTATAAGGTGTGTGTTTGGGGGGGAGGGGGTGGGGGTGGTTGGGGTGGTTGCATGTGAAAATAATTGCATGAGAAAAAATACACTTAAAGGAAACCAGGTTTACTATGACCCACTGGCAGGGATTGGGATAATCGACACAGAGAGACCGAGGGAAGTTTCATGGACAGATGAGTTAAAGAGCTTGTGAATATTAAAATAAATACATTCCCAGACACCATAGCGATATAGCTCAGCGTGCACAGGAATATCAGATGGATGAAATTTTGGTGTGAGTTCGAATCAGTTTTGTTTCTGCAGGTTTCAACCCGACAGTGTCAGCAGCAGATTATTGTCATCATTAAGTCTGTGTTACACAGCTCAACGTTCAAACAGCAGATGGGTTAAGCCAGTGAATTACAATCTGGAGCAGCGAATAGATAAAGTTAATAATGATCAGGGCATGATGTCAGAAATAAGCTCATGGCCAAAGGGGTCACCAAACTTGAGATCCGTCTGTTTCAATGACCACCTACATGTTCCCCTCCAAGCCGTTCACTACCCTGGCTTGGAAATATACCGCTGTTCCTTCTCAGTCGTTGGGTCAGAATCCTGGAATTCCCTCCCTCACGCTGCAAGTGGACTGCAGCGGTTCAAGAGGCCAGCTCACCATCACCTTCTCATGGGCAACTAGGAATGGGCTATTAATGCTGGCCAGCCAGCAATGCCCAGTTCCCACAAATATATTTACCACGGATGGGATGGAGTTCCAGGAAGGAAACAGAGTTTGTAAACATAATAGAGGACAATGACCTCCACGTTGCCAACACTTAAATAACAAGGGCAGTGAGACAATGTTTCACATCTGAAAGTGAGTAGGTTAACATAGAGACCCTTGAGTAACAGTCTGAATCAAGAAGGAAGACAGTAATTGAACAAGTTCACTGGTGCCATTAGTCGTGATATGCAGAGTGAATGTGTGGATTCAGGGTCTCAACATGAACAATAATAGTGGCAAGGAGTGAAGACTACATGAAATAACAGTAATGCAGTCATAACTGGTTTATAGAAAAATATCTGGATGGTGAGACTTACCAGGGACGCAAACGGTAGTCAGGAGAGGATAATAAAAACATTGAATAATGAGAAGAACATAATAGGTCTGCAAATTAAATGACAACCAATCATAATATGTAGAAAGAAACCAGCGTAATCGGATAAATCCCTGTCCATTGTTGTAACATTCCAGTCCAACGTTCTCAGATTTTGATACATTGTTGGAACATTGCGGTCTAATGTCCTCACATTCTGATCCATTTTTGGAATATTCCAGTTTAATGTTCTCAGATTCTTATCCATTGTTGTAACATTCAACTCTAACGTTCTCAGATTATGATCTCTCCTCCCCTTCTCCATCTGGAGCTGCTGATCCCTGTTAGTGCTGTCGGTGATTATCCCACTCATACTATGGGATAACACATTGAACGAAGCCCATATATCATTAAGAGATGGAAACTTTCCACTGCAATAATTAGAATATATGGCGACGGACATTAATCACAGTCACCAAACAAACCGGGAAAGTTAAACCCTTTCTTACATTACATTCCATATCATAATAAAAGGGATTATTTACTCGGTCTCGATGGAATGGATGAGGGTTACAGATGGCCGGACTATAAATCTTTCAATTTTTTCTGACTTTTTCCTTGAATGTGGGAGTTTTATCAGAGCACTGCAGGGCTGTATATGTCCTACTCTGTTTATAAAGCTACAGGGATAAGATAACAGATTAGCTGCAAGAAATGTCTGGTGGGGAAATTTCTGAACAAATTAACTCAAGAGAGAAAGTGAGGATTGCTAACGCTGGAGATCAGAGTAGAGAAGGTGGTACTGGAAAAGCACAGCAGGTCAGGCAGCATCAGAGGAGCATTGACATTTCTTGTGTAAGCCCTTCATCGGAATGAGGCTTGTGGCCCAAGGGTGCTGGGAGATAAATGGGAAATAGGTGGGGTTGGGGGAAGATAGCTGAGAATGTGAAATGTTTATAAAGTTGGGGTTGCAGGTGATATGTGAGAGAGAAGGGTGAAGCGGATAGGTAGAAAGGAAGATGGACAGGTAGGGCAGGTCATCCGGCGGTACTGAGTTGGAAGATTGGAACTGGGATAAGTTGGAGGGAAGGTAAATGACAGAACTTGTGAAATCCACATTGATCCCATGTGGTTCCAAGGTCCAAAGGCAGAAGACGTGTCTTTCTTCCTCCAAGAGTCGGGTGGTTAAGGTTTTGGCGGTGGAAGAGGCCGAGGGCCAGCATGTCCATGGTGGAGTGGAAGCGGGAGTCAAAGTTTTCAGCCACGGGGTAGTGGAGTTGTTTGGTGCGGGTGTCCCAGAGATGTTCTCTGAAGTGTTCCACACGTTGGCGTCCTGTCTCCCTAATGTAGAGGAGATATCAGGAGCAACGGATACTGTAGGTGACGTGTGTGGAAATGCAGGTAAAACTCCGAAGAATGTGGAAGGATCCTTTGAAGTCTCGGACGGAGGTGAGGGGGAGGTGAGGGTGCAGGTTTTCCAACTCTTGTGGTTGCATGCGAAGGTGCCAGGTGTGGAGTGTGGGTTGTTGGGTGGCGTGGACCTGACAAGTGATTCGCGCCGGGAATGTTATTTATCGAACGCAGATCGGGGTGGGGAGGGAAATATATTCCTGGTGGTGGGATCTGTTTGTAGGTGGTGCAAATGGGGGACAATAATGCATTGTATCTGGAGATTTGGTGGGATGGAAGTTGAGGAACAGAGTGTTCTTTCCCTATTGGGTTTGGAGTGCCAAAATTTGAAGGCAGAGTTACGGGAAGTGGATGAGATGCTTTGGATTGCATCGTCGACCACGTGGGGGGAGAAATTGCTGTCTTTGAAGAAGGAGGCATGTGGAATATACACTGGGTGCAGAGAGTGGTGCTCTGAAAGCACAGTGGGTCAGGCAGCATCCGAGGAGCAGGAAATTTCGACCTTTTGGGTAAAAGTCCTTAATCACGAATCAGGTTTTTTGCCCGAAACATCGGTTTTCCTTTCTCCTCGGATGCTGCCTGACCTGCTGTGCTTTTCCAGCACTAAACTCCCGACTCTAATCTCCTGCATCCGCAATACTCACTTTCGCCTACGCATTAGATTCAGCCACTTCTGTAACACTGCTTTTAATTCTGTTCTCACTGCTGTAGGCAAGATGTTGTTAAATTTGAAAGCGTGCAGAAAAGTTTTCCAAGTATATTGACAGTGTTGGGTAGGGTGATGGTAGCGAGTGATTTTGAGCTACACGGAGAGTATGAATGGGCAGGGCCTATGTTCCCTGGAGTGTTGTTTCTGAGTAGTGACCTTACTGAGGTTTATTGCGGTGAATCCCGATGCTCCAGGGTGAGCAAGACCAAAGACCAGAGAAATAGAGAGAACAGTTGTTCACATTAAAACGGGACAATTACTCATCGACAACATGTTGGCAAACGATGGAGGTAGACTGAAGAATGGGACTGGCCGGAGCAGTCAGAATTTGGAGGGTCCAATCACATGATTGCGAACAAAATAAAGGCATATTCTCAATCCACCTCACCGAACCAGACCAGACACCATAAACCCAGAGGAGATATCTGTTTGGAAAGGAGCACTGCGCAGCCCAGGCTAATGTGTTGCTGAACACCACCCTGCAATCAGTCCAGAGCGGAACACTGTGCACACTATAGTAGTGCATTGTTTATAAACCCAGATAAGATATGTGTTCAGCAGTGAGCACTGTGCAAACCGGACTGGTGTACTGTGCAATACAATGACAATCTACCCAGTGTGGAAAGGTACGCAGACCACAGTCGTGCATTGATCCATAAACCCAGATGAGATATGCGACCAGGGTGTGGAACTGAGTCCACCATCCCAGCGCATTGTTCAGTAACATTGTGTTAGATCACTGCCCAGCGTCGGGAAACTTGCAGCCCATGCTGTAAGTGACAGGATGTGCAGCTCCCTTTCATTTACAGCTCCATATCTACATTGTGGCATGACACAGGGGTGCTGTGGGTGTGAAAATCACTGCCAGAGAGAGATGGCGGGGAATCAATTTAAGTATCAACAAATGTGAAGGCTTTAGGGAATAGACAGTGAGAACGAAATTGAGACAATGTCATGGAAGGATGTGTTCACAGAATCCAGAATGCTGAAATGAAGGCTTTTCAACAGTATCCTGCAACATGAGCCAGTGTTTCCAGGAATTATGTGTGAATGGGATATTGGTGTGAGTTCAGATGATGGAGAGTATTGGATGAACAGTTGTTCTGCAGCTTTGTAACTGTGAGTAGGTCAGCAGAGTCTTCGACACATTGGGCTGAATCTAACAATAATTTGTTACAGTGACATTTTCACTGAGTATGGCAGAAGGATTGTCTGTATGAGACTGAGCTAGTTTCCTGGTGATATCCCATCAAACCCAGCTCATTGACTACCTACTCCATCCCATGGCGTCCCTCGCATTCAATGCCAGCTCGATTTCCTTCATGGTTGGAGGTACTCATCAATGCCCGCATGACCCTAAATATTTCGTGATCCCTGGCACTGGTGCCATCTTCAAAAGGCCAATGGGCACACGGTTGCGCTTTCTCCGTTTGAAGTTGCCCAGCACAGTTTACCCCGAGCATCGCAGATAACGGGCAATTACACCACGGTTTGTCAACAGAGACACGGAAGCCTTGTTGAATGGGCTGGTGCAATTCTCTTCCCAGAGTGGGCCACCCAGCATGGTCTGAGCTCACCACCCAGCTCAGTGTAGTATCTGTGGTCTGACGAAATGTCCAGCAATACAGGACAAGCATCAATAACCTTCCCCGTTCTGTCAGGATAAGTATCACTGTGTGCTGTCTGCTCCCTCACACTCACTGCATATCTGTTATGGCACCGACCCCCGAACAAGGCTCATGCTCCACCACTCTCACTACTGCATGCAGTCTTTCTTTCTCTCTCTCTCTCCCCCTCCACTTTAACCCCACACCAATAACACGGCATAGTTACAACATTGTGCACTGACTCCGTCCGGATACTTCACTATGATCCCCACCTATACCAGCACAAACAAAAGGGCCACCCACCCCCACCCTCCCTCCCTCGCTTTCTCCCATTCCAGGAGAAACAGACTGGAATGGGACAGAAAGGGCCAAGCCGGGTGCTGGAGTGCCCGATATCCGTTCCCTCACCCCCCTCCACCAGCCATGTGGGGAGGACCCTGGTAGGAGCCGGAGAGGACACGTACCCCACGTGTGGAGATTCTGAAACATCCATGTCCCATCGACCGAGTAAGGAGCAATGTTCAGCGAAGGGCAATTCTCACTTTAAATCCACTGGCATCTCCGTTTCCCCCGGCACAACTTAAAAGCCGTGCCCCTGAGACAATCTCCCTTTTGTGTGGAGCTGGTACAAATGGAATCCCCACGGTCTCGGTGGGCAGGAGGGTGGGCTCACAACACATCATCACCACCACCTCCAAGGAAGGGAGCACGGAGGCTCCCTCCTCCACCTCCTCCTGTAAACAGCTCAGATACTGAATCTAACCTGTAATATTTTCTACTCTCCCCACTTGTCCTGATATCTTCAATAATCTGTGCTCATATACACCCAGTGTCCTCTGCTCCTACACCCGCTTTATAATGGTACAAAATGCTTTATATTAACTTTCAGAGTTATTCCTACCAAAGTGCATCTCCGCACACTGCTCTGATTTGTTCCTGATCTGCCATAAACCTGAAAACTACACCGATGTGTCACCGTCCTGTTAGAGTTCCACACTGTCCTCCACACACTTTATAATTCGTCCAGGTTTGATATCTGCAAACATTGAAATTGTCCTACAGTCACACTCCACGCAGAAATACTGACTCACTCACAATTGTGAGCAAGTGCAACACTAACACACTCCCTGAGGACAGACTTAAATACTGACGCACACCAGACAGAGTACGTAAAATATTGACAAGGTCACTGTGGAGCAAGAGAAATACTGAAAGACACTTCATGTCTATACTTGTTTCTGTGTATTAGTGAGTGTCTCTATGTCTCTGTATTAGTGTGTGTACATCTGTGTGTACTTAAAGTGATGTAATATCCCCCGACAGGAGATCTGAGGAAGGGTCCTTTTATTTTTGTCCACAGATGCTGCCAGACCTGCTGAGCTTTCTGTTGCTGTCAATCTCTGCTGGCCTCCCCACACCACTGTACATGTGGGAGTGGAAGGTGAAAATCATCAGAGATTCAGTTTGGGAGGGACAGAGGGAGGGCAGCAGCTCACAGCACCATCCAAACACAGACAGACACACAGATACACATACACACAAACACACATACACATACATAGACACACACACAGGCACAGACACACACTGACACAGACATACTCTCACAAAAATAGGCACACACAGACGCAGACACACGCACGCACATAGATTCAGACATAGACACAGACAATCACACACACTCACAGGAACAGACACACACCTATGCAGACACACACGCACGCAGTCAAACACAGATACACACACAAATGCACACACACTCGCAGAAACAGACACACACGCAGACACACATAAAGCAGCACACAGACACACACACACATACTCACAGAAATCCTCCACCCACACAGACACAACCACACAAACACACCTGCTTCACAGGAGCAGATCGAGGCCACTCAGATGGTTAGGTGTAGTTTCGGAAATGTAGTTGGAAATCCAGGCTGGGTCAGGAAGTGACCCCACTCCTAATCCCTCTTTCCAGGTTTCCCCTCTCTGTAACTTCTGCTCCAGATGTGTGTCATGTTACAGTCTCAGATTCGCTGTTGTTCGACAGTGCATTGAATGTAAGTGTTGGAATGTCATATTGCGGCTGTGCAGGACATTGGTTAGGCCATTATTGAATACTTCATGCAATCACGGTCTCGCTTTTTGAGGAAGGATTTGTGAAACCTGAAAGGATTCAGAAAAGATTTGCGTAGACATTGCCAGGTTTGGATGTTTTGAGATTTATGGAGAGGCTGGATATGTTGGGGCTATTTTCCCTGGAGCGTCAGCGGTTGAGAGTTAATCATAGAGATTTATACACTCACAAGTGGAATGGACAGTGTCAATAGCCAAGATCTTTTGCCCAGAATAGCACTTTCCAAAGCTAGTGGACATAGGTTGAATGTCAGAGGGGAAAGACTTAAAAGCGATCTAAGGGGCAACATTTTCAAAGAGAGGGTGCTTTATATGTAACGAGCTGCCAGAGGAAGTTGTGCAGGCTGGGACAATTACAACATTTAAAAGGCATCTGGATGGACACATGAATAGGAAGTTTAGGGGGATATGGGCCATATGCAGGCAAATGGAACTACATTAATATAGGACGTCTATTTGGCAGTGTCAAGTTGAATAGAAGGGTCTGTTTCCATGCTGGACAGCTCTATGAAACTACGTCATCTGTAAAACGTTCTGCTGTCATCTTAAAATTACACCATTCTCTTTAAATCCACCACCCTAAGGAAATGGCACGTGCCTTTCAACATTATCTATACCCCACATTGTTTTATAAACTTCGATAAGGTTGATACTGTCTCAAACTTCTACGCTGCAGTGGAACAGGTCCCAGTCCATCCAGCCTGTCCTTATAACTTATACACTCCATTCCCAACAACAGCCTGGTAAATCTTTTCTGAACCCTCTCCAGTTTAATTATAGATGAGTTGAGTACCTTTCATCTGATTAACGATGTGATTCTTTCAAATGTGTAATTCAGTAAAGTTAACCAAATTTTAGTGAATCCACACAGAGCTGAAAGCTGACATTTAAAATGTGACTCAAATTCTGGGCATGGTTTAAGTCTTGTGTCGTGGGTAACGCCCATACCTCTGAGCCAGAGCTCTGGGTTAGATTCCAATACCTGAACTTGCGTAGTAAAGTCGCTCACTCTGGAGCAGAATGTCTGGATTCAAGTCCTGCCTGTCACGGAGGTTTGTCACAGTATTTCAAAACAGGCTGATGAAAAAACACACAGGAGAATAATGTTGCAGCTTTTGGGATTATTGCCAAATGGTGGTAGCGTCCCTACCTCTGAGGCCAAGAGTCAAGATAAAACTCCCACAGGGTGTTTCATAATGTGGCTGAGCAAGTTGTTAAAATTATTTTAGAATTGGGATGTGATGAAGAAGGAAAAGGAGTCAAAATTGAATTTCAGAATTTAGGCCCAGGTTTACTGAAAACACAGCCATTTGTGTTAATTGGAGTCACATTTGCACCTTCTAGATGTTTATAAAGTGATGAAGACCATAGATAGGGTGATTATTCAGGGTCTTTACCCCAGCGTAGGGAAGCCCAAAACTAGTGGACATAGTACCAAGGTGAGATGGACAAGATATAAAGAGGACCGAAGGGGAACATTTTCACACAGAGGGTGGTATGTGTATGCAACGAGCTCCAGACGAAGTGGTGAAGGATGGTACAAATTACGACATTTAAAACGCATCTGGATGGGGACATGAATTGGAATGGTTTAGAGGGATATGGTACAAATGCTGGAAAATGAAACTAAGATAATTTATGACATCTGGTTGGCAAGAATGAATTTGTGCTGTACATTTCTATGATTCATTGATCCAATTAAAAATCATCTCTTTGCAATCTTATATGATCTTCTTCACCTTCCACTATATAACTAAACTTGGTGTCATCTGTAAACTTGCTCACCATACATTGCATAATTCTCATCAATGCCACTGATATGACAACCAAAAGTGGATCCAGCACCAATCCCTGTGGAACGCCACTGGTAACAGGTCTCCAGTCCAAAAGACAACTTGCCTCCACTACCCTCTGCCTCCTGCCAATAAGCTGAAACACATATACACATACAGACATAGAGACACAGACACAGTCTGCCTTTAAGACAGCGATAGATACATTTTGATTGATAAGGGGATTAAGGTTACAGTGAGAAGACAGGATAATTTTATTGAGAAACATGTCAGCCATGATTGAATAGCAGATCAGACTTGCTGGACCAAACAGTCCAGTTCTGCACCAATTTCATACGCTGTATGGTTACGCTATCTGACATGTCTAACCAAGACAACAGTGGAGGCCGATTTTGATAAACACTTCACTGAACAGAGTCAATGGGAATGTGGGATTGGTTTGAGGGGCTGAATGGTCTATGTATTTCCTATAGGTTGTGCCCTCATTTTTAAAATGGGAAGCTGACTTGCTGTGAGGTTCATATACTTTTAAATTTAGAGGTTTCCCCATTTATGATTGAGATAAGGATGTTCCTATCTTCTTAGGGTTGTGCTGTCTGTGGTATTCTCATCCCCACGGAACAGTGAAGACTAGGCCATAGAGTCATCGAGTCCAAGAGATGTGCAGCACGGAAACAGACCTTTCGGTCCAACTCACCCATGCTGACCGCATATCTCAACCCAATCTAGTCCCACCTGCCATATCCCTCCAAGACCTCTCCTATTCATATACCCATGCAGATGCCTTTTAAATGTTGCAATTGTACCAGCGTCCACCACTTCCTCTGGCAGCTCATTCCATACATGTACCACCCTCTGCATGAAAACGTTGCCTGTTAGGTCACTTTTGTGTATTTCTGCACTCACCGTAAACTTATGCCCTCTAGTTCTGGACTCCCTTACCCCAGGGAAAATACCTTGCCTATTTACCATATCCATGCCCCTCATGACTTTATAAACCTCTATACGGTCATCTGTCAAAGACAATCGCTTATTTTAATGTGTAGTAACTGCAGCAATTTTTCAACACAACAGCCAAAAATGAAATTAATTATGAAGATTATTGGTTGTGTTGTTAAAGGGTCCCATTTTCATCAGACTAATAGGAACTCATCCACCCTCCTCCGTGTCTGCACGTTAAAATTGAGCACATGACTGACACTGCAGATGGTTCTATCGTTGCAAAAGAAAGACAGCATTTTTCATCGGGTAGCGATCACCGCAAATGTTAGTCTATATTCTGTGCTCATCTTTTAAACTCTCAGGGATCAGGATCATTGACAGTACGAACTCCACCTGATCATCTGACAACAAATGGCCCGAGTGGAGGATCGCTGAGATGAGAAACAAATCAACAATCAGCTCCACAGTATAGCACGAGGCCACACAACCTTTCTAGGCTGTTAAACAGGAACAGGAGAGCCCTGGTCCGCTACCCCGAAATACCGTGTCGAGATAATGACTTATTTTCAGGTTGGAAAGCTATAACTAGTGGAATTCCTCAGGAATCAGTGTGAGGTCAACAACAGTTTACAATCCAGATTAATCGTTTGGAAGAAGGGGCTAAATGGATTGAAGCTCAGTTTGCTCATACAGCAGGATAGTCATTCAATAAGGTTTCATGTGGAGGCAGAGCGTCTGCAATGGGATATAGACAGGGGAGGGCAGAGCGTCTGCAATGGGATACAGACGGGGCAGGGCAGTGAGTAAAGCTTCACCAAAAAAACTGTACAATGTGGGTGACGGGAAGTCTGTGTTTTTGAGGACGAATAAAACAACCGTAAATTATATAACTGGAGGCAGATTGCAGGACTCCGTGGTACAAAGGGATTCGTGTGTCCTGGTACATCAATCACATCAAATTAGTCTGTACATGCAGCACGTGATTTGAAAATTAAATGAAATGATACTTTTTCGTGCAAAGAGCATTGGGTCTGATCTTAAGGATGATTTACTGCATCTGTACAGGCCGTTGCTCAGACCATATCTGATGTACTGTGCAAGGCTGTAATTCCACTGAAGTGAAAAAACAAATTGCTTTTGAAACTTTTCAAAGATGTTTCTCTTTACTTGCTCTTGCGATGAAGGCATTATGTTCTGTACGATTAGGAGTTTAGGACTGAGAATGAGAAATGTTTTTTTATTGACCACATAAGATTTTGAGCTAGTGAATACCTGATGAATATTTTATCTTCTCTGGGAGAATAAGACTGGGGAGCTAATTTAAGAATAAGATGCATTCATTGAAATGCAGATATTGTGAAGATATTTCAAGTTGTATTTTAAAAGGAAACAGGAACATATAAACACATCTTCAATTCTAGTAGTGCTATTTGCTCCGACAGAAATGGCTGGGTGTCCAACAGCAACAATGATGTACCTACATGGAACAGGGAATGTGATGGAGTCGTACAGTTCAGACACTGTTCAAAGTGACCTCATTTGGTCCAGTTTGGGGCCGGATAACGTTATTGTGTGATTCAACTCAGAGAGGGAGAAATTGTAATCTTCTTGAGAAGGAACAGCCTGTCGCTCCCACTCTCTCCGTGTTCCTCCTCCCAACAATGTGTGTGAGCTGAGAACTCCCCAGTCGTTTTCACCACTGCTGGAGGATTCCTGACGAGGATTCACTGGAATCGCTACACTGCCTGAAGTAAAGGGAATTCAGCTAAACCAACCTGTTCCAGGAAGTAATCCCATTACCAGCAGCATGTAAGAGCAGAATAGCTCCAAAAGCTGAATGATGTTTGGGATAATCACTCGTGTTTCCTTTTGTCATGAGTTCAACTAATATTTGGGCAAAGTTCTTTAAAGTTAACGTTCTGCAGAGATTTTATTTTTCAGTTTGTCATCAAATGTGTGCAATGTGTCAGTATTTTTCGAAAGGAAAACATTGGCGTACCGATTTGCAATATCCAAACTGATTGTCATTTATCTTGCCATCGAAGTTTGAGCAACTTTGTCTGGGTCATAAACTTGCTACTTTTACCAGATTAAAGAATCCTGCTGACTTGTTCTTAACCCTGACCCAGTCTGAGACCTATATTATTGATCATTTCACCAAACTGGTTACACTAATATTTGCAGTGAGCAGCGGAAGTATTGGACGAGGAAAGGGAATAATGTCCTGTACTATAGACCTGAGAGACTGACGTCAGTGGTGGCCATGTTGTTGGAGAGCATTGAGAGGCGTAGTATTTACATGTATTTGCAAAAGTAACAAATGAGTAAGGATAATTAACATGGCTTTGTTCATGGGAAATCATTTCTAACAAAATTCATTGCGTGTTGTGAAGAGTTGACAAAGTAGATTGGTGATGGCAATGTGGTAGATCCTGTCCATATAGACTTCAGCAAGGCATTCGGCAGGATTCCGCATAGCAGACAAGTTAGTAAGGTTAGGTCATAAATAGATCCAAGATAAGCTAGCCAAATGACTTCAAAATTAGAGTGAAGATAGGAGGCTGAGGGTGGTAGAGGACTGCTTTTCAGACTGGAGGACTATGTCCAGTGTTGTGCCACAAGGAACAGTGCTGAATCCACTACTTTTCATTATTTATATCAATGATTTGAAGGTGAATATTTGCCTGTTTATTGTGTTTACAGATGACATTAAAATTGGAGATGCAGTGGCCAGCAAGGTTTAGCTCAGAGTACAATGGGACGTCAATCGGAGGTTCCAATGGGCCAAGGAGTGACAGATGGAGTTAAATTTAGATAAATGTGAAGTGTTGCATTTTGGTCAAGTAAAATAGGTCAGAACATACGCAATTAATGGTAGGGGTCTGCGGAGTATTGATGAACAAAACTGTGCAGGCTCAAAGATTCATAAATGCAGAGTCGCAGGTAGACAGGGTGGTGAAGAAGGGGTTTGGTATGCTTGCCTTTATTGGTCAGTGCATTGGGTGTGCGAGTTGGGAGATCATGTTGTGACTGGGCAGGATGTTGGTGAGGCTAGATTTAGAATACTGTATTTAATTCAGTTCGATCAGCCACAGGAAGTATGTTAATAAACTTCAAAGGGTGCAGAAAAGATTTATAAGGCTATTGCCGGGAGTGGGGGTTTTGAGGTATGGGGGAGGCTGGACAAACTGGTGCTTGTTTACTCTGGAGCATCGGAGTCCGATGCGTGACATCATGGACGTTTATAAAATCATGAGCGGCATGGACAGTCTGAATAGCCAATGTCATTTTCCAAGGATCGGGGACTACAAACCTATAGGACAAAGGCTTAAGATGAGGGGAGAAAGACAGTAAAGGGACAATATTTTCATCCAGATTGTGGATTTCATTTTAATTTATTTCATCCAAAGTTTCATCCAACATTTAAAAGGCATCACGCTGTGCATATTATTAGGAAGGCTTCACAGGGATATGGGCCTAATGCTGACGAATGGGTTGAGATCAGATTGGGATGTCTGGTTTAAGTGGACAGGGTTCCCTGCTATATGACATTGTAAGAGAGATGAGGAGAAATGCTAAAAGGGTATTTGAGTGGGAATTCTCTTCCCCAGCGGTATGTGGTGCCTCTTTGTTCACATTTATTCAAACTGAGTTCATTAATATTTGACAGAGAATGAGTTGTGGATAATGGAATACAGAGAGGAAAGTGGAACTGAGACCACAACCTGTTATTCCATAATCCTAGTGCCTGGTGGAGCAGTTTAATAGTGTCGAATGACCTAATCTTGTTCTTGAGTGTAATGCTCCATTGTTCCATTCAGCCCCTCCAACCTGCTAGACAGGAGCAGTTGGAGGCCACTTACTGTATCATCTGATGCACAGAAACAGGGAAGACCATTCAGAGATCATTCAGTGATCTAGATCCCCTGACTCTCTCGAATAGACAATTCCTGACATTCACAACCCTCTGTTTGAAGAAACCATTGCTCTGCTTATATACGATGACCTATTAATATGAGTGAGAGAGGTGAATACAAGGGCTTAGCTAAGTGCGACTGGCCCTGGTATCAGGGCAGTATTTAACTGAGGATAACATGAAGGACCCTAAGCAAAATTGCATTTCATCAGAATCCATTGCAACCTCTCCGCTGTTTGGAGTCATTCACAGCACAAGTGAAGTCTTCGTCATCATTGGGCATCAATCATCTCAGCTGTGGGACATCACTGCAGGAGATCCTCAATGTAGCTTCCTCAGCCCAGGCCTCTCCAGTTTCCCTGCAGTGTGGAATCAGGCCATTCAGCCCATCGAGTTGACACCGATCAGAAGTGGTGATATTCACTATAGGTTGCACAATATGAAGAACACTTCGCCATCCCTCAGGTTCTAAATCAGTCTGTGTCCATGCGCAACAAGATCTGGACAGGATTCAAGCCTGTGCTGTTTAACTGCCGTTAACATTTATGTAACAGCGCTGCCAGACACTGCACGTTTCGACAGTAAACGAAGGAGTTCACTCTGCACCTCAATTTGGCTTCATAAGAATGTGGGAAAGTCATTCAGTCCATCAAAACTATTGTAAAAAAAAGAGAGAGCCCATTCCGTACCTCTGCCTGTTACATAGGAAGCTGAAAAATGTGTTACTGGAAAAGTGCAGCAGGTCAGGCAGCAGGAGCAGGAGAATCGATGTTTCGGGCATAAGCCCTTCTTCGGGAATATTGTGAAGATATTGCAAGTTGTATTTTAAAAGCATACGGGAACGTATATACACATCTTCAAATCTAGTGGCCCAATTTGTTCTGAAAGAAATGGTTGGGTCTCCAGCATCTGCAGTCCTCACTTTCTCCCTGTTACACAGGAAGACAAGCTCTCTGTCCAACACTACACGTCACTTACACAGCGTCAGAAAGAGACAAATTTACACTCGGAGTCATTTACAAAGGAACAGGAAGGGGTCATTCAGCATTAACGTCACTAACCCAGGAACAGGAAGGTTTCAGAGATGGTCCAAGATCACAAACAAATGGAGCAGGGACTGAACAGATAGCCTGCTCCACTTTGTACCTCGTGGCTATATTACTCCTCGTACATATGTGTGACATTAACATGGTTTCCTGGGAGTAAGAAGGAAGACAATTTTGTAACCAGTTTCAAAGTCATCTTCTATCGCTGAGAGAGCAGACCCATGTTCTCTCTCGAAGTCAGAAGCTGGTGGTGAATGGCTAACTCTTGCACAATGAAGGTATTTATGGCTTGAGACAGGACTGTGCACAACGTAACATTGATTGCAGAGTCACACAGTAACTGTACATGAAAGTGTTCAGAGTTCATTCAGAGCCTGTACCTTACTGTCAATCGAAATGATGTCTTTGCACAGGCACATAAACTATCAGGAATCGACCATCCTAAAGAAAGTACGGAGTTTCTTACCTTATCAATGGCTGCTTGACACTTAATGAGGGTCCGTCCATAATCATCAAGTTTCAAGTTCTTATTCTCTTACAGCGCTGCAGATTAAACAGATAGTCACTACATTCTCTCCTTATGGTAACATCATGCCAGGGTTCAGTCTGATGAAACTCCTTTGCACTGTCTCGGTGACATGGAGATCATTATTTATAAAGCAGACTCAGCTATACACAATATCCTAAATACTGGCTCAACAGAACACTATCATTGAGTAAGATACATTTATTCTGGTACTTTAATAATTTTCCATGACGGACCACATATCCTTTCCGGTTATAATTACTTCCTGCCTCGTAAGAATGCTGTTAGTGAATTATGACTAAAGACATCCAGGTCCTTTTCAACAACAGCCCTTCCCAACCTCTCAACATTTAGTAAAGTTAAATGTCAATAATGTTATTTGTTGTTAACATCTGAATCATTTTTATTTCTTGTGCACAGCTATTGCACAAGAACTCATCCTTCTGAGACCCCCTAAGCCTTCCATCCAGAGAAAAAAAATACTATTCTGTTCATTTTGTCCATTATCCAATTTTTAATACAAAGGGTGTACATTCCACCCTTACCTACCCATGGACTCTAACATTCTCCACCAACCTGCACAACAATGTCAAACTTCATCTGATAATTTAATTACTCCACTCCCGCTGGTTCTCAATTTTCAAAGACACAACAGACAGAGTCGACAGACTCTAGCAGGTTTATCAAAGATCATTTCCCTTTACTGAATCTAGGCCAAATCTATCAAATCATATCATTATTTTCCAAGTGTCCAGTTGCCACATTCTATAAAAAGGTTCCAACGTTTTTCTCACAGTTGACATCAAGCTATTTAGTTTTCTGTTTGTCCTCTCCGTCCTGTTTTAAATGTTTAGATTTACAATAGCTGCTTTCCAGTCTACAGGATCCTTTCTCGTATGTAACCAGCTTTGAAGAATAATCAGTAATTCTTTCGCTAGCTCTATTGCCACCTCCTCGATATTCTGGGATATAGCTCAGCAGAACCCGCACCTTACCAACCTTCAATTCGATTAGATTTTCAAAAACATACTCTTCATTAATTCTAGTTTCGTGCAGTTCCTCATTTTCTGCAGTCCTGCTGTTCCCTAGTGTATCTGGGAGTTTGCTTCTGTACCTTCCTCAGGGACATACACTCAATGTCTTCCTCTCAGCTGGCAGATGGCTTCTGACAGCCAGTGAATATTTCGGAGGACTGCACTTTGGAGATGATGTATATGTTAATAACTCCTGCCTGGAAAGTTCCAGAATTAATCCAGTTCACTTCATGGTGAGTGTCAGTACAGTTCTGTCCCTGGTGTGAGGCTCAGGTTATACTGATGGAGGGGACGCAGCTCAGTGACCACCTCATTTTTGAAAGGTCCACATTTTATGTTTGGAATTGGTTCAGCTTAGAAAAATATTCCTGGAAATCCCAGGGAGGATAATACAATGTCCAGCCCCTCGCAGATTTCCTTCTGTGTAGTCTCGCCTCCATTTGTTTCCCATGGACCGAAACAATCTATAAATGCAGTGTCCAGAGTGTGGTCACCATACGCTTGGTCTCTCTGAGTAGATGCAGCAACTGATAATACACACCCAAGAAAAACAACCACAGAACCTGCCTTTACTGACAGGTGCAAGTCAAATCCTCACACACACAGTGCATCCATTCCATGTTGAAAATGTTTCTCTTCCTGGCTGAGAAAGCCTTTACATCTCTGGCAGACACACAGTAAAATTTCCGTTCACCAAAGAAGCAGTTGACAAAATAACATTACGTTTCTCTGTATCTCAGCAACTATAACGGCATCATCAGCATTTCCGATGTAGTTGACCACCACACTCAGAGAAGAGCGAGTGTGGGAATGTAACTCACTTTAAACAGGGGCATATCTAGATTGACGTAATATTCAGGAATATGGGAAAAGGGTTATGTTAGAAGAAATTCCCTTTTTAATTTTCCTTCTACTTCATTATCAGCAGTCCCTTTGCTTTTCATTTCTCTCTCTCTCTCTCTCTCTCTCTCTTTTGTTGGACATTTTCCCATCCATTCAACTAATCTCCCCCTCACTCATCCAGCCTGATAAAAATGATATTATTTCTCAGTTGCTTTCAGTGTTGCTGTAGGGTCACTGGACTTGAAACTTTATCTGTTCTTCTCGTGACAGAGACTGCCATATTTGCTGAGATTCTCCAACATCTTCAGACGCTGGAGAAGTTTATTTCAAATCTCGAACATCCACAGTTCATTGGTTTATTTCACCGTTAATGCTGCTGTTTCACGGGATGACAGCATGACTGGCAAGGGCAGCATTTGTTGTCCATCACTAGCTGCTCTTGACCGTGACATCATTTGGCAAGACAATATGGAGCCAACCATGTGGTCGTGGGGTTGAAGTCAAACTTAGTTTCTTTACCAAAGACTATAAGTGAAATAATGAAAGAAGTTCTGATGGTTTATGGTTGCCGTTAGTAAAATGAGATTTCATTAATTTTTTGTCATTCAAATTTAAGTTCTGTCATTAGCCGGGATAGGATTTGAAACAATGCCTTTAAGGTTATAACCTGTGCCTCTCTGATTATTACACTGGCCACTGTGATTATTACTCTGATATGGGGTCCCAACTATGAAACAGCTGGAGAGACAAGAACAAGTATGTGTTCAAAATATTTGCAATTGGAGGAGAGGTCAGAAGAGAACTGGAGCCGTAAAAGCTGAAGTGAACAAAGGGACAGATAACGGCTAATTCAACAACAGCACTGAGGCAGAGGTGGAGACTGGGTTATTATGGAGGTGGGTGTGGACAGGGTTGATGGCAGAGAAAATATAGAGAAACATTCAGGGTAAAAGGAAGACGCACGGATCTGAACAATATTCTTACTTCTTAGATATTTATGAGTGAGGAGTCTGAAATTGATGGAAATGAAGTGGAGTTTGTGACTTAAACTAAAGATAACAGTTTATGCATATGCTAAATATAAATAACTGATATAGCAATAACCTTACCATTGTTTATAGAATTGACAGAGATAGGCTTACCAGGAACACCAATAATAGCGAGGATTGGATAATACCCAGCTTGAATAATCAGCAATATGGCTCGTATCCGCAACTCTAACCATGCCCAATCCAGTGAAAGCCAGTAAAGACCATTTGATAAGCTCCTATCCATTGTTGGAACATTCCAGTCTAAATCATTCAGATTCTGATCCATTGTTGCAACATTCCAGTCTTATGTTCTCAGATTCTGATTCATTGTTGGAACATTCCCGTCTCTTGTTCTAAGATTGTCTTCCTCTCCTATTCTCTGTAGCTGCTGATCCAATCATCTGGAGGATGACGTTGCCGCTGATACTAAGAGATATCAGGTTGAAGGAAGCTCCTTATTAATAGAAGAGGAAAACCTCCAGTGCCACAGTTAAGATCCATGGAGACTGACATCAATTACAGTCACAGAACAAACAGCTTCAGTTAACCCCTTTCGCCACAACCCTGACATAACTTGTTGTGTGTGGGATGTTGACTTCGCTGACTAGTGGGGGAATGGCACATCTACATTTTTAAAGTTAAATTTGGGGGAGAGGGATGATGCTTTCTCTTCACAAGCTCGATGTTTCTACTGTGTTTTGGCAGGGTAGGAAGTGTTGGACTCCCGAGGCCATCTGTGTCTGATCACCAGGCCTGCTGCATCCTTTGGCTTTGATTATTAAATTTAACTTTGACAATATATCTTAACAGCATTGCGGGAATTAGGTAGGGTTAGGCATTTTTGAGACGCTACTACTGTGGCATAGATAGTGTAGATACAGTACATTCATTGTGGTCTTTGCAGCCGCGGCCTGGTTGTGCAGAATAATGGTCAAACTCTCATGGAGCCAGGATTCTTAGTTTTACATTTCGCCATATATTGCTGAGGTCTCACCAGGGTTGGAAGGCATTACATCTCTCCAGGCTGCTATGCTCTCTCCCTGAGATTTCCCACAGAATTGTCTCTTGTTGTTCGTTCCTCCTGGATTGGAGAACTGCATGTGAGACAATATGTTTCCTGAATTTGTTTTGTTGGGAAGTGTGTGTTTCCAGGATGTTACAATATTGCAGCAGTTACTGTTTATTAATTAAGTAACCCATTAATCTGTTGAGTTTTCCAATAAATTAAGTTTTTCCAAGTTCCTCTTGTTTTTGTTGTATTTTGTCTACAGTATTTGAATAAATTGTGTTTTGCTTAATGTTGAATATTTTGATCAAACGAATTGCATCTGAAGTACAACACCACACAATTACCGTTAAAATAAGAACATGTTCGAGTCGACTACCTTCTTCATATATTGCGAGAGGCATCTATTGGGGCCATGACAAGAAGGGCAGATATTCACGTTTTAATTGGATAATTACTCATGAACAATAAGTTGCAGAAACACGGGGTTGGCAGCGGAATGCGTTGAGCTGGAGGAGTGACAGTTCTATCAGTAATTATATCAGATACACAATCCACCTCACAGATCCAGCCCAGACTCAATAATGAGATATCTGCTCAGCACGGAGCACTGTGCAGACCAGTCTCAGTACAACCCAGCAATCTGCCCATGATGCAATACTGTGCAGCTCTGACTAATCCATTAGCTATCGGTCCAACATGGGGAGCAGTACACACCACACCAGCACATTGATTCAGAAATCTGGACAAAACGGTTAGTCCAGCATGGGGTAATGTGCAGCGCAAACAGGTGGGCTTGTTCTATAAACGTGGATAAGGTATCTGTTCAGTATGGGGAGCTGTACAGTGAATAGCAGTGAATCAATCTGTAAACCAGGAGCAGTTACCCTCCCAGCATGGAGAGCTGTGTACATCACCCCAGTGCATTGATCTGTGAACCAGGAGCAGTTACTCTCTCAGCATGTAGAGCTGTGTACCCAACCCCAGTACATTGTTCAGTAACACTGTATTAGATCCCTGCCCAGTGTGGGAAAACTTGCAGCTCATACTGGAAGTGACAGGATGTGCAGCTCCCATCCATTTACAGCTCCATACCTCCATTGTGCCATGACAAAGCGGTGATCTGGGTGTAAGAATCCCTGCCAGAGAGAGATGGTAGGGAAATAAGTTCAAATACCATAAAAACAAAAGGACTTTGGGAAAACGAGAAAGGGAGATTGAGAGCCAATTCCATGGATGATCACTGGTTTCAGAATGTTGAAGTAAAGATATTTCAACAGCATCTTGCAACTTTAGCCAGTATTCCCAGGAATGATGGGTGAACGGGATATTGCTGCAAATTCATATGATGGAGTTTTGGATGAGCATTTGTTCTGCAGCTTTGCAACTGGGAGTGGGAACAGCAGAGTCTTCGACTTATTGGGCTGAATCTAACAATAATTTGTCTCAGTGTCTTTTTCAATGAGTGTGACAGAGGAATTGTCTGCACGAGGCCGAACTAGTTTCCTGGTGTTATCTTATCGAACTCACCTCACGAACTACCCACCCCACCTCATGGTGTCCCTGTCATTCAATGCCAGTTCTATTCTCCCACCCATCATGGTTGGAGGTACTCAACATCGCCCGGACGCGCCTCGATCGTCATGTTTTAGAAGTGAAATGAAAGGGGAGTGATGCGCTCTTTTAGCTGAACTATCTGAGCTGAGCTGAGCTGAGCAGTTTTCAATTGAGTCTTGAACTGGAAAGTTCAACAGGGAGCTGTGTGGAAAGTCTCTCTTTTCTTCCGTTCAAATTCACCCTGTAAGCATGTGTTCCATTTATACTTCGTTTTCAAAGGGGGTTTGCTTATTGGGACTGTTATATGCATTCGGAACAGCATAATTAAGCCTAGCTAGATAGGTTGAGATCTGTAGGTGTTCTTTATTCTATTCTTTGTGTTTCATTGTGTACTTTTGTAATAAAGTTTTTGTCTATTTTAGAATGGGGGGGTTTAAACTAATTTGGCAGGGGGATGGGATCCGGACTTGTAGTCCAGCAAGTAAGCTAGCTGTGTGTCAGGATGCCCAAGACTGTAGGGAGGCTGTGGAGAAGGTAGCACTGACAGGGACTACTTGCGGACACAGAGATGGGCTCAAGTGCGTATACTTCAACGCAAGGAGTATCAGAAATAAGGTGGGTGAACTTAAGGCGTGGATCGGTACCTGGGACTACGATGTTGTGGCCATCACGGAACGTGGATAGATGTGGGACAGGAATGGCTGTTGGAGGTTCCTGGTTACAGGTGTTTCAGTAAGATTAGGGAGGGTGGGAAAAAAGGAGGGGGGTGGTGGCATTGCTAATTAGAAATGGTATAACGGCTGCAGAAAGGAAGTTTGAGGGGGATCTGCCTCTGGAGGTAGTATGGGCTGAAGTCAGAAATAGGAAAGGTGCAGTCACCTTGTTGGGTGTTTACTATAGGCCCCCCAATAGCAGCAGAGATGTGGAGAAACAGATTGGGAAACAGATTTTGGAAAGGTGCAGAAGCCACAGGGTCGTAGTAATGGGCGACTTCAACTTCCCAAATATTGATTGGAAGCTCTTTAGATCAAGTAGATTGGATGGGGCGGTGTTTGTGCAGTGTGTCCAGGAAGCTTTTCTAACGCGGAATGTAGATTGTCCAACCAGAGGGGAGGCCATATTAGATTTGGTACTCGGTAATGAACCGGGACATGTGGTGGGCTTGTTAGTGGGTGAACATTTTGGTGATGGTGACCACAATTCTGTGACTTTCACCTTGGTTGTGGAGAGAGATAGGTGCGCACAACAAGGTAGATTTTATAATTGGGGGAAGGGAAATTACGATGCTGTAAGGCAGGATTTGAGGAGCATACGTTGGGAGCATAGGCTGTCAGGGAAGGATGTGGTGGAAATGTGGAACTTTTTCAAAGAGCAGATACGACGTGTCCTTGATATGTATGTACCTATCAGGCAGGAAAGAAATGGTCGTGTGAGGGAGCCTTGGTTGACGATAGAGGTTGAATGCCTGGTAAAGAGGAAGAAGGAGGCTTACATAAGGTTGAGGAAACAGGATTCAGACAGAGCAGTGGAGGGATACAGGATAGCCAGAAGGGACCTGAAGAAAGGGATTAGGAGAGCTAAGAGAGGGCATGAAAAATCGTTGGCGGATAGGGTCAAGGATAACCCCAAGGCATTTTATGCGTATGTGAGAAACCTGAGAATGACGAGAACGAGGGTAGGTCCGATCAAGGACAGTAGTGGGAGACTGTGTATTGAGTCGGAAGAGATAGGAGAGGTCTTGAACAAGTACTTCTCCTCAGTATTTACGAACGAGAGGGACCGTATTGTAGAAGAGGAGAGTGTGAAATGGACTGGTAAGCTAGAAGAGATACCTGTTAGGAAGGAAGATGTGTTGGACATTTTGACCAACTTGAGGATAGACAAGTCCCCCGGGCCTGACGGGATATATGCCAGGATTATGTGGGAAGCAAGAGAGGAAATTGCAGGACCGTTGGCAATGATCTTCTCGTCTTCACTGGCAACGGGGGTGGTACCAGGGGACTGGAGAGTAGCGAATGTTGTGCCCCCGTTCAAAAAAGGGAATAGGGATAACCCCGGGAATTACAGGCCTGTTAGTCTTACTTCTGTGGTAGGCAAAGTAATGGAAAGGGTACTGAGGGATAGGATTTATGAGTATCTGAAAAGACACTGCTTGATTAGGGACAGCCAGCACGGATTTGTGAAGGGTAGGTCTTGCCTTACAAGTCTTATTGAATTCTTCGAGGAGGTGACCAAGCATGTGGATGAGGGTAGAGCAGTGGATGTAGTGTACATGGATTTTAGTAAGGCATTTGATAAGGTTCCCCATGGTAGGCTTATGCGGAAAGTCAGGAGGCATGGGATAGATGGAAATTTGGCCAATTGGATAGAAAACTGGCTAACCGGTCGAAGGCAGAGAGTGGTGGTAGATGGTAAATATTCAGCCTGGAGCCCAGTTACAAGTGGAGTTCCGCAGGCATCAGTTCTGGGTCCTCTGCTGTTTGTAATTTTTATTAATGACTTAGATGAGGGAGTCGAAGGGTGGGTCAGTAAATTTGCAGATGATACGAAGATAGGTGGAGTTGTGGACAGTGAGGAGGGCTGTTGTCGGCTGCAGAAGGACTTAGATATGATGCAGAGCTGGGCTGAGGAGTGGCAGATGGAGTTCAACCCTGCCAAGTGTGAGGTTGTCCATTTTGGAAGAACAAATAAGAATGCGGAATACAGGGTTAATGGTAGGGTTCTAAGTCAGATGGAGGAACAGAGGGATCTTGGCGTCTATGTACATAGATCTTTGAAGGTTGCCACTCAGGTGGATAGAGTTTGTAAGAAGGCCTATGGAGTATTATCGTTCATTAGCAGAGGGATTGAATTCAAGAGTCGTGAAGTGATGTTGCAGCTGCACAGGACTTTGGTTAGGCCACAGGTGGAGTACTGTGTGCAGTTCTGGTCGCCTCACTTTAGGAAAGATGTGGAAGCTTTGGAGAGGGTGCAGAGAAGATTTACCAGGATGTTGCCTGGAATGGAGAGGAAGTCGTACGAGGATAGGTTGAGAGTTCTCGGCCTTTTCTCGTTAGAACGGCGAAGGATGAGGGGTGAATTGATAGAGGTTTATAAGGTGATCAGAGGAATAGATAGAGTAGACAGTCAGAAACTTTTCCCCCGGGTACAACAGAGTGTTACAAGGGGACATAAATTTAAGGTGAAAGGTGGAAGGTATAGGGGAGATGTCAGGGGTGGGTTCTTTACCCAGAGAGTGGTGGGGGCATGGAATGCGCTGCCCGTGGGAGTGGTAGAGTCGGAATCATTGGCGACCTTTAAGCGGCATTTGGATAGGTACATGGATGGGTACTTAATCTAGGTTAGAAGTTCGGCACAACATCGTGGGCCGAAGGGCCTGTTCTGTGCTGTATTGTTCTATGTTCTATGTTCTAATCCAGGCGTCCACGTAGCTAAATTACATGAGGTAATTTTCATCGTACACTTAATGAATTCAAATTGCAAAGTTATGCTCTGGGCTGTTTGCTTCCGAATGTTTTGAATGGTCTGGACTCGTCCATACATCTCGGAGGGGGAAGATGCCTCCTTGGAACTTGGTGCAAATCATTCACTTTCCCTCCTCACGATCAGCAAACCATGTTAACTTAACATTTGTGTACCATTACTAATGGAGCTGGGAGGAACAACATGGAGCAGTCTGTCTGTGCAATCTCTACTTCATTAGTTTGTCATGTTGCAGCATCAAAGACATCCTCCTGTTTCAGTATCACAGTTTGGAGTGGCTGAATGGCCTCTTCTTTTGAAGTGTCAGTGTCTCGAGATCACTGAGTTCTCCAATTTCAAATAACCTCCTTTCCAATCTTCTGACTCACTTCCCAGTCCCTCCCACTCCCATCCCATTACCTACCCCTTCCTTCCCAGCGCGTCCACCTCCCTTCCGTTCCTCTGATCCACCCTTCTTCCAGCTTCTAACGGGATTCATTCCTCCAATCGACTAATCCAGTGTTACCCTCTACCAGTGTTGATCTATCCCACCTCACCACACCACCTCCTCCTCCCCACGCCGCTTCTTTATCTGTAAACCTCCTTACGTCCATCCCCACTCCTGAAGAAATGTTACACCCAAGGTGTTGACTTCTCCACTTCCTGATGCTGCTTTGCTTGGTGTGGTCTTCCAGCCGCCTGCTTTCCAATATTTGCATTTTTTTAAAAAAAAATCTCTTCAGGTGTAATAGGCAGGAGAGAGTGAACTGGTTGTGACACTGCTTATCCAATAGTTTCGATGGGCTGAATGGCTTTCTCACATTCTTGTGAAACCTGTTTAACATGCTGAAAGAACTCCACTTTTTATCCTGTGCAAGTGTTCAGGGTCTAGCAGTACTGTCACATGAATGTTACTTACACGTTAACAACATGAGCTTGAATGTTGCCCAGATTTTGAAGCTGTATGTGATTTCTACAGAATATTTTCACTTCTGATCGAATGATGGGGGAAAAACATTGATGACCAACAAATGAACCAGAGGTTGTAGAGCGGAAACACTCTGTAAAGATACCAGAGGCGTCTTTCGAACCTAGCTTGTATTACCCAATAACACTTTCCAACCCACACCAAGCTGTGTGTGTCAGTCTGGAGGAACTGAATGATATCCTATGTTACTGTGAACCAGGTATTTGGCGCAAGTGACCTCCATCTGCTCCTGTGCGGGGCTGAATAGAACATTGCAACATTTGAGTGAGGGGCAGGAGTGGGTCATTAACCACTTTGCCACTGCTGTACCAGGTAGTAAGTTCGTAGCTGATCTGGTTGTGGTCTTAGCAGCACTTTTCTGTATGTACCATTTCCATTCATTCATTTCTCTGTTCAATACAAACACCTAGACATCACATACTTCTGGGAAAGGGAATTCCCACTTTTACAGCTCTTTCAGAATTTCTCATTCGTGTTCCAACCAATGTTACAGGGTCACTGATTCCTTTTGCAGTCACACTCCTCCACTGGTTACAATAAATTTCAAAGTTTAGTGATAAGGCCAATGATATTAGTGTCAGCCTGGCTCATCTTCTAGAAAAAATGTGACAAACACACAAACGTGCAGCTGCATGCACACATGAACACACACATTTTAAGACAAATCAAAAAAAATGAAAGCTTTCCAGAGTTCTTTAATAACTAAACTCTAAACAAATGGAAAGATGACAGAATGTCCCAAATGTTATTCGGTCCTCTGAAGTTCTTCCGCTCACACAAGCGGCTGGTAATGGGCTATCTCCCTGGAACAGTTGGATTTGTTTCAATTCACTTTACGTCAGATAGTGGAAAGATGCCAAAGAATTTTTCATCAGGAAACCTACACGATTGTTAAAGATGACGCAGAATGTTTTTCTCTTGTCAGGTGGAAGAAAATGAGAGAGGGGGGCATTAGGCTGCTGCTTCTGTGGCAGGTAACATTTTCATCACTCCCTGTGTTAAAATATGCAATAATGCCAACTGAACACCAAAAAGGACCACGTGTGATTTCCTTGAAAATTCTCTGCAATGGATGATAAGATCCTATATACAAATGCATCATTACTGCTGTTGTACACAGTGCCTTTTCTGAGCAAAAAAAAAACAAAACCCCAGCTGCATAATTTTATGGCATGTTTACATGTGTCTGCATAATTTTAAGAAATCGGTTGATGTCTTCATTATGTCTGCGTTAAAATCAATGTTACGACAGGGTGCGAAGCCCTTCTGCTAATTTAAACCAGACACACAGAAAAAAATCACCTCGCCTCATAGTCTGTAAAAGTGTGAGTGACAAAGAACGACCAAATCCCACTATCTATAGAAAGCAATAATAGTTTATTCTTTAACTCCAAGAAAACAAAGAGAACATTGAACAACAACTTTCTACACTGTACTCATCCTGGTCTGATCAGTTTATCTACTTCCCAATCTACAGCAATGTCCTGATCCAATAAAAACACCCGATTAAGATTTACAAAAAAAAAAAGAATTTCAAAACCCCCAGCGAGTTATGTCGATTTTCCTGTGAATCTTCATCTGTAGGTTTTCCCGGGTCTTTTCTCGGTCTTCTACTGCACAAATTTCATAGAAACAGGTACCTTTCAAAGAGCGATTCTGCATTTATTAGTGCTTTTTGCCGCCCCGGCTAACTGTTCAAAATGTCCGATTTTATACCAACAACAGATTGTCTATTGGTTTTATAGTATTAAAATTCAAATTAGTTTGGATTTTGGTTTCTTGGGTCGTAAATTAAACTGATTGGCCTAAATCGAATTTGTTGTATACCATAGCACTCAGCTCAACTGTTTCTTTCAGTCGAATGTTACTTTTTAAAACAAAATTAAGCACGCTCTGTGTTTGTTAAGTCCTTGCCAACTTTTACTCTCTTTAAAAGGTGCAGTACACGCCTATGCATTTTTATCAATCAACACATTTTATTCTTAACATTTATTCTGTAGTTTCAAGCACCCGAACAAGATAAAATATGTATCCAGCGAATTTTTCACAAAATCGTGTATGGTTCAAAAATATTTCGCATCCAATACCTCAACTGGTAATGCTTCTTATCAAAAGGCCTCCAAGGAATGTGTGTACAGGGAGAAGGAGAGGCATGTTTCGGGCACATTCCTGATGAAGTGTGTATGCCCGAAGCATTGACTTTCCTGCTCCTCGGATGCTGCCTGACCTGCTGTACATTTCCAGGGCAACACTTTTCGACTCTGACCTCCTGTATCTGCAATCTCGCTGTCCAGATGCAGTAAAACATTGCTATGATTAAACCCGATGCCCTTTCCCAGAAACAACATCATTTCATACCACTTGCTACATCTGCAGACTAGCTTAATGGATCGGAGCAGAAGTTGGCCATTCGGCTGCACCATTCAGAATGCTCATGGCTCATCCGAATGTTCTGATCATCTGTCTCTCGTCTGTTCCCAATAAACATTGACCCTCCTGTCCAGGAAAGATCAGTCGAGATCAGCCTTGAATATCTTAAAAAACCGCGTCTTAACTGCTCCCTGAGAAAAAGGGCACCACAGATAGCACAACACGAAAGGGAAAGGAACATCCTTATTTCATTGCAGGACCCATTATTTTAAAACTGTGTTAAACTAACAACAAATTGTCACCTTTTTTGAAACATAAGGACAGAATAATTAGGAATAGACTTATACAGCCTCCTAAACCTGTCCAATATTACCACTGACTCTTTCCAATCAAATATGTATGAAACTCATTCTCTGTTCCTGTCCCAGGAAGAGAATACAAGATAGCATAACACCACACGAGCATTAAAAAAAGGAGCAGAATTAGGCCATTCGGCCCATCGAGTCTGAATGCCATTTAATATTGGCTTCGAGGTTTCTCAACATCATTCTAGTGACTTCTCTCGGTAACCCTTGGTCCCCTTATTAATCAAAATCTATCTATCTCTGGCTTATAGACACAAGTGCCTGCGTTTCTGTGTATCTACATGCGTGCGTGTGTGTTTGTTCATGTGTTTGTGTGTCTGTGTATTTGTGTGTATACATTTGTTCCTCCGTGTATTAGCCTCTGCGTTTTATCTGTTTAAGTCTGTTTGTGTGTGATTGTGTATGTCTCTGTATGCCTCTACATGTGTGCGGGTCCATCTCATTGCATGTGCTGTGAGTGTTAGTATATTGTGGTGTTTACATATGTCTCTAAGTATTTCTGTGTCTGCATCTTTCTTCAATGAGATATTTGTTGTTTTGGGAGGGAAAGAAGTAGTGGAAAAGACAGAGCGGTTAAAGAGAGTATTGCCCTCCACAAAACATTGCGTCTTAACCAGATGGTAGGAGGTGGATATTACAGAATCTCCATACGATTCACTCGGTCCTCTCAGGCACGTGCCAGGGTCCTCCCAACATGGCGGGGAGAGGGGACGGGGGAAAGGGAACGGATATCGGACACTCCACCACCCGGCTTGGCGTTTTCTGTCTTGTTCCAGGCTGTTTATCCTGGAATGGGAGAAAGGGAAGTGGGGAATGAGCTGTTCGTACTGTTGCAGGTGGTGATGGGGTGGGGGGCGGGGGGGGAGGGTTGCTGAATGGTGAGGTGTCTGCAGGGAGTCAGTCCACAGTGCAGAATCCATAAGGTGTTATTGGCGTGGGTGCATTGCATAGGCGACAGACAAAATGATGGAAGGAAGGTGCTGAATTCAACAGTGAGATTGGAAGTACATGAACTTTATTTGGAGATAGAGCGTAGGCCTTATTCGGGGGTAGGTGCTATAACAGATATACAGTGAGTGTGAGGGAGCAGAGAGAATACGGTGATACTTATTCTGTTAGAACGAGGATACAGAACGTCCTGGACATTTCTTCAGATCATCTCAGCGTCGAGGTGAGCCTCAATGAACGTCTTCTCTAAGTCTGTCACTAATAATGCTATCGACCCTGTCCCTCAGATCCCACAGAATCGGTTTGGGAGGATCTGAGCAATGAGAAACAAGCATTGCTGTGTTCTGCCGTGCAAAATTGTCGTGCAAATTTTGTACATCTTACGCAGTGGAAAATTGGTATTGTTGGTGCTGCAGTAATACTGAATTATCTCACACTCGAAACAGAAAAATGGCCTTTCCCTCGTCTGACTGTATTTATGTTCTGACTAGGCAAATTATCTGGTGAAGCCCTGCCCACACGTACAACACGTGTACAGTTTCTCCACACTGTGAATGATGCTTTTCCCTTTCATGTTCAAAAGCGAATCATATTCAGGCAACAATCAACTGGACAACACCATCAGATACTGAAGTGATATTTGGTTTTAAGCCTTCGAACTGTAAATTTTCATCTTCTAATGCCCGGTAAATTCATTGATAAAGGAAAAACAGAAGCAATTGAAAGTCCAGAAAGGAAAGATAATAAGATGCAAGAGCAGAAGTCGTCAATTCAAACTGTGCAGTCTGCTCTCACCATTCAGTGAGATTACAACTGATCTGATAATCCTCCGATTCACGTTCCTGCAATAGCACCTAACCTTTGAATACCTTGCTGATTAAAATCTGTTTCTCACAGTCTTAAAACATAGAACATAGAACATAGAACAATACAGCACAGAACAGGCCATTCGGCCCACAATGTTGTGCCGAACATTTGTCCTAGCTTAAGCACCTACCCATGTACCTATCCAATTGCCGCTTAAAGGTCACCAATGATTCTGACTCTGCCACTCCCACAGGCAGCGCATTCCATGCCACCACCACTCTCTGGGTAAACAACCTACCCCTGACATCCCCCCTACACCTTCCACCCTTCACCTTAAATTTATGTCCCCTTGTAACACTCTGTTGTACCCGGTGAAAAAGACTCTGACTGTCTACTCTATCAATTCCCCTGATCATCTTATAAACGTCTATAAATTCACCCCTCATCCGTCGCCATTCCAATAAGAAAAGGCCTCGCACTCTCAACCTATCCTCGTATGACCTATTCTCCATTCCAGGCAACATCCTGGTAAATCTTCTCTGCTCCCTCTCTGAAGCTTCCACATCTTTCCTAAAGTGAGGCGACCAGAACTGCACACAGTACTCCAAATGTGGCCTTACCAAGGTCCTGTACAGCTGCAAAATCACTTCACGACTCTTGAAGTCAATCCCTCTGCTAATGAACGCTCATACATCATAGGCCTTCTTACAAGCTCTATCCACCTGAGTGGCAACTTTCAAAGATCTATGAACATAGACCCCAAGATCACTCTGCTCCTCCACCTTACTAAGAACCCTACCGTTAACACTGTATTCCGCATTCTTATTTATCCTTCCAAAATGGACAGCCTCAAACTTGACAGGGTTGAACTCCATCTGCCAATCCTCAGCCCATCTCTGCATCATATCTAAGTCCCTTTGCAGCCGACAACAGCCCGCCTCACTATCCACAACTCCACCAATCTTCGTATCATCTGCAAATTTACTGACCCACCCTTCGACTCCCTCTTCCAAGTCATTAATAAAAATTATAAACAGCAAAGGACCCAGAACTGATCCCTGCGGAACTCCACTTGTAACTGGGCTCCAGGCGGAATATTTACCATCTACCACCACTCTTTGACTTCGAGCGGTTAGCCAGTTCTCTATCCAACTGGCCAAATTTCTCACTATCCCATGCCTCCTGACTTTCCGCATAAGCCTACAATGGGGAACCTTATCAAATGCCGTACTAAAATCCATGTACATTACATCCACTGCTCTACACTCATCCACATGCTTGGTCACCTCCTCAAAGAATTCAATAAGACTCGTAAGGCAAAACCTACAAATTCGTGCTGGCTGTCCCTATTCGAGCAGTGTCTTTCCAGATACTCATAAATCCTATCCCTCAGTACCCTTTCCATTACTTTGCCTACCACCAAAGTAAGACTAACAGGCCTGTAATTCCCGGGGTTATCCCTATTCCCTTTTTTGAACAGGGCCACAACATTCGTCACTCTCCAGTCCCCTGGTACTACCTCCATTGACAGTGAAGACGAAAAGATCATTGCCAACGGCTCTGCAATTTCCTCTTTTGCTTCCCACATAAGCCTAGAATATATCCCGTCAGGCCCGCGGGACTTGTCTGTCCTCAAGTTTTTCAAAATGCCCAACACATCTTCCTTCCTAACAAGTATCTCCTCAAGCTTACCAGTCCGTTTCATACTCTCTTCTTCAACAATACGGTCCCTCTCATTTGTAAATACCAAAGAAAAGTATTCATTCAAGAGCTCTCCTGTCTCTTCCGACTCAATACACAGTCTCCCACTACAGTCCTTGATCGGACCTACCCTCGTTCTCGTCATTCTCATGTTTCTCACATACGCATAAATGGCCTTGAGGTTATCCTTGATCCTACCCGCCAAAGATTTTTCATGCCCTCTCTTAGCTCTCCTAATCCCTTTATTCAGCTCCTTCCTGGTGATCCTGTATCCCTCCAACGCTCTGTCTGAACGTTGTTTCCTCAACCTTATGTAAGCCTCCTTCTTCCTCTTTACTAGATATTCAACCTCCCTAGTCAACCAAGGTTCCCTCACACGACCATTTCTTTCCTGCCTGACAGGTACATACATATCAAGGACACGTCGTATCTGTTCCTTGAAAAAGTTCCACCTTTCAACGACATCCTTCCCTGACATCCTATGCTCCCAACTTATGCTCCTCAGATCCTGTCTTGCAGCATCGTATTTACCCTTCCCCCAATTGTAAAACCTACCCTGTTGCACGCACCTATCTCTCAATAACCAATGTGAAAGTCACAGAATTGTGGTCACCCATCACCAAAATGCTCACCCACTAACATGCCCATCACTTGTCCTGGTTCGTAACCGAGTATCAAATCCAGTACGGCCTCCCCTCTGGTCGGACAATCTACATACTGAGTTAAAAAAGCTTCCTGGACGCACTGCACAAACACCGCTCCGTCCAATCTACTTGATCTAAAGAGCTTCCAATCAATATTTGGGAAGTTGAAATCGCCCATGACTACTCCTCTGCGGCTTCTGCACCTTTCCAAAATCTGTTTCCCAATCTGTTTCTCCACATCTCTGCTGCTACTGGCGGGCCTATAGTAAACACCCAACAAGGTGACTGCTCCTTTCCTATTTCTGACTTCATCCCATACTACCTCCAAAGGCAGATCCCCCTCGAACTGCCTTTCTGCAGCCATTATACCATTTCTAATTAGCAACCCCACACCCCCTCCTTTTTTACCACCCTCCCTAATCTCAGTGTAATCTTGGACACACTGAGCTGCCAATTTCTAGAGCGGCCTGCAGTAAATACTTTCACATATTCAGTTGGCTCGAAGAGAAAGAAATTTCTCCACATCTTTCTTAAATAGGTTACTACTTACTCTGAGATTATGTTATCTGGTCTTCGATTCTCAGACAAGGCGAATCATTCTCTCCTAAATTATCCTATCATGTCCCTCATAATCTAATGCATCCCAGTAAAGTCTTGTTACATTATTCTACACTCCAATGAGTACAGGGGCAATATTCTCAGTTTCATCTCCCGAGAATATTCTCCCATATCCAGGATGATTTGTGTTAACTTTCCCTGAACAGCTATTCCTAAAATAGGGGACTACATTTGTTCACATTAATCCAGCTCTGATCTAACTAATGCCATGTGTATTTTGAAAAAAACATATGTCCCCATTCCGTTTAAATAAAGTGAAACAAAATTATTTGACTTCCCGATTACCTGCTAAAACTGGATGCTAGCTTTTCATATTTCATGTACAAGGAAGCGAAGTGCTCTGTATGCTGATGTTTTGTGCTGTGTATTTCCCCACTTAATATTTATATCTGCCAAAACGCATAAACCTCTTCTTTTTGCATGTTATATACTGCTACGTTTTTTTCCACTTGTTTATCCTGATTCTGTCCGTCCAGAATGTTGCTGTGCCATCTTCATTACTTGCATCCATATCTATTTTGTGCCATCTCCAAAATGAGCAACAGTACATTGACTTATGTTATACATGTGATTAGTACATGTTATCAACATCTGTGGCACCGATATTGTTGTCTCCGGGAGTCTGCAAGTTACAATTTACCGTCATGCAAATGCTCTCATTACCTCACCTCTCAATTCATTCCCCAATCCTCGACTAATATATACCCCCAACTGTGTGGGTTCATGCTTCTATGCTTGTGAAGTGCTATCGTAAAAAACACCGTTCTGAATAATTTTAGAAATTCAGATATATTCTATTTACTGCATTCCCCTTTGTGTATTGTGCTTGTTACGATCTGAAAATACTTGTAAACATGTTAGGTCTGATTTCGTCTTCACAAAGCCGTGCGGAATCCATTTTATTCTGTAATGCATTTCTAATGCTCTGTTATTCCAACTTAAAAAACAGACTAACGTGTTCCCAATACAGATATGCTGTCAACCTGAGCGGAATTCGTCAGGCTGGACACTCACAAGACGTGACCATGGTTGAATAAAGGTGTTGAGGAACTAATCAAAACGAAAGAGTATCCGATATCAGACAGACAACTGGGTTCAAGTGAATTTCTTGTCGGGACTTCAATAAAGTGCAGACCAGCAAGGAAAGAGGGGATATGAAATAATTTAATCTGCCAGGATTGAAGATAATCCAAAGAGGGTCTACATGTACATATCTGGCAAGAGAACAACGCGAGAAATATTACCTGAAAGATAAAGGAGGTTGATATTGCTTTTGAGCTCAGCAGATGGACGAGGCATTAAACTAATTTTTCACATCATTTTTTTATTGTGGAGACAGCGAGACCAAATGTTCACTCTCCATATGTGAAGAGGACGATACCTTTTCCGAAACTATTCGACTATGCATCAATAATTTGAGATTCGGTGATGTTTCTAGCGGCTGGATTGCATTCGACTCTGTGTGGCCTCATGCAACAAAGAGTCGACATGTTCTCGGCACTGGATTTTTAATATAACGAGGAGAGACTGTGTAGGCTTTGCCTTGTCGTACTGCAGCATCTGAGGTCGAAGATGACTTTATAGAGATTCATAAAATCAAGAGTGCTCTCGATAAGGCGAACAGCAAAGTTCGTTTTCACTTGGATACGGGAGTCCAGACCTCGTAAGATTTACACCGAATGACAAGACATCCTTGTCACACAGAGGATGGTTTGCACATGGAATCAACTGCTAGAGCAACGTAGCAGAGGTGCTGTTACATTGTTTTATAAGACATTTGGACGTTTAGACGAAGAGAAAGTGTTTAGAGGGATTCAAGCAAGGTGGAACAGCTCAGTTTGGGAAGTCTGTTCGCCAAGGATATGTTAGACTTAAGGAGGCTACAGAAATCATGGAAATACATACTGATAAACATTTAATATAAGAGGAAAATAATTGCTGGACATCTCAGAAAATGTAAAAGGCGCATAAAACTCCAGACCCTGGACGAGTGTATTGTTATGAACGTGGTGTGAAAAAAAAAAGAGTTGCAAAGCTTGCAAGGTGACAGAACAACCTGTTCTGACCAAGGGATCAATGTGATATTTGTTCGAAACAGCCAGCAGAGCTGGTTTGCTATCAGCTTAAATTATGAATCAAGATCCGAAATCAAAATCAGGTTTGATCTTCACATTTTGATAATATTAAAGCCACTGAAATAATCCGATGTTTTGGGGTATAAATCAAGCTCGGGCGGCGTCAGAGAGGTGCACCTCAAGAGATCCTACAAATGTACCTTCCTGGGAATGGGTTTGCATGGCAGAACACCGAGGAAAACCTGGACAGTATCGACACAGAAAAATCCACAAAAGGAAACTTGAAAAAGCTGAGTGGTTTTGAACCATGATTACTTTTTAAATCATTATTGGGAATCTTTTAGAATCGGAATATTATTGCGAAGTGGAAGGTAAAAGATGGGTTTAAGAGAAATTAGTTGTAAATAGTTGTTAGTTTTCATACTCTATTAGACATAAAGAAAAAAGTTGATAATTTTCCCTTTAAATCGTGACCTTTGGGAAACGTTTTGACTATCGAACTTTCACAGATTACAGCACGGGGTAAATATTTTTCTGTGTTGCTAGTTTCAATTAGCATCGAGGTTTACCCTGTGTTTGTACTGAATCCCAAAGCATTATGGGAGGTAAGCGCGGAAATTGCAAGACTCCTTGCTGAAATAATTGTGTCATCTCTAAATATGGGTGTGATTTAAAATGACTGGACCGTGACGAACCTTGTTGAAGAATGGATACAGGGAAAAAAACCTGGAATCTCCAGGCTTTTGAGTTTGAAATTGGTGGTTCGCAAGTTTTTTGAAGTGTTTTTGGAAGATAGCATTTTCAGAGTCCAGGAAATAGAGGGGATTATCAGCATGGTTTAGTGAGGTGGAAACTGGATCTCACAAATTTGTGAGAGTTTTGATCAAGATAGCAAGAGGAGTGATGAGGCAAGAACAAATATCTTTGCTTACTTAGGCTTTAGGAAAGCGTTTAACTAGATGCAACATGGAAGACTAACGAGTAAAGTTAGATCAGATGTGGTTCACAGTGAGTTTGCAAATCGGATACAAAATTCAATTAACAACAAAAGAAAGGGTGAGGTTTTGGTGTGTTGTTTGTCAGACTGGAGGCTTGTGACCGGCAGTTTTCCACAGGGATCAGTGATGGCTCCTTTGTTTGTGACTGATGTAAATGTTTTAGATGACAATATGGAAGGCAGGGATCATCAGTTTGTGGTTGACACCAACATGAGCGACATGCATATAATGAAATGATAGCAGAAGTCTTTGAGTGTATATGAAGAACATTTAAAAGGCGTTTGGACAAGTACATGGATAGCAAAGGATTAGAATGATATGGTCCAAGTGCAGAGAAATGCAGTTAATGTGGACCGCATTATGATCAGTATGAACCAGTTTGTGCCAAACGACGTGTTTCTGTGCTGAGGGACTCTACAACTCTCCATGGTGGTACAGTAGTCAGAGAAGAAGGTGATCTGAGGTTATAGAAATGTTAAAGAGACATTGATCATTCGGGTATATGATTAAGTGGATGGTAAAGGGAAATTACCTTGGATAAATGTAAGGTACTGCAGTTTGAGTTATAAAGGGATGTAGCACTTGTACATTTACAAGTACTGCTTTGAATAGTCCTGCACAATAGACACGTGAATAGGTCACGGAATGGACTTTGGAAGTCGTGTCACATATCGTCAGTTTCGTTAAAATGCCGTTAGAACCCTTTCATGCGTCACTCAGTTTTTAGTGTTGAACTTGGTACGTTATCCTCAGGTTGTACAGGATGTTGGCGAGGCATCTTCTGTAGTATTGTGTCTATGTTCTCGTTTCCAAGTCAGACAAAGAAGAATTAAGACAGAGTTAAGAAGAGATTTACCAGTACTTTGCTAGGAATGAAGGAATTGAGCTGTAGGCTGGATAGACTGGGACTTCTTTCAAAGGATCATAAGAGGTTGACGTTTACCGTATAAATGTTTTTAAAATCCTGAGGGGTACAGATTAGCTCAACTGCAACGGTGCTTTCCTTCTTTGGGGTATTTCAGGACTAGTGGGCGTATTTTAAGGTGTGAGGACAAAGGTCATAAAAAGACATGAGGTTCACTTTGTTTTACTTTACACGGTATGTTTCCTGTGCAAAGTTCAAGAGGAAGTAAAAATGTGGATAAAGTTACAACATTTGAAAGACACTTAGATAAGTGCAGGAATACGACATGTTAACAGAGATATAGGCCCAGTACACTTAGATGGTACTATGTTTGTTTCGGTAAATGATAGCATGGACAGTTTAGAACAGCGGTCTGTTTCAATGATGTCTGGGTCAATGACCCGATTTATTTAAAATTTACAGAGTGCTGAGAGGCTTGTGCAGAGCCAATGTGGCAAAGATGTTTAACCACTATGACACACAAGAACACGAGGGCACAGAGACAAAGTGAAGCGATAACAATTTGGAAATGAGACGTGGAGGAATATCTTCAGTCAGAGAATAGTGATTCTTTGCAGATAGTTGTTATAGAGGTCTGCGGGCGCCAATTCAATGAGCAAGTGTGTGGCACAGTGGCTCATTGGTTAACACGGCTGCCTCATAGCACCCGGGTCCCAGGTCCGATTCCAGCCTCGGGCGACTGTCTGTGTGGAGCTTACACGTTCTCCATGTGTCTGTGTGTGTTTCCTCCGTGTACTCCGGTACGCCCCACAAACTAAAAGATGTGCACATCCCGTGAATTGGCCATGCTAAATTGTCCATAATGTTTGGTTCATTAGGCAGGTGTAAACATAGGGTTGGAATGGGTTGTCCTTCAGAGGGTTGCTGTGAACATGTTGGTCCGAAGGGCCTGTTTACACCCTGCAGGGAATCTAATCTAATCATCTCAATTCAGATTAAAATAGCTCAGGATCTTTTCCACGACCCAATGCCCTCTGCGCCATATCAACAGAAGTTTCACCGAGCGAGTTTGGAGCTCCCAGCCTCGGTGTTTCACGCGCCTCTCTACCTTCACGGTAGGACTGCATGCTCATGGAGTTTGTCACTGGCAGGGAAAGTAGGTATCCACTCGTTCATTCCACTCTCAATTTCCAATCGGATCTTCGCCACTGCGTACACAGTTTCACTGAGTCCAGACCTGGGAACCGGTGTGATGTGAGTGTGCAATAATAGTTTCTTCCTTGTCTCACGGCACTGGTAAAGTTACGATGTGAAACTTCATGTTTATTGAAACCAATATTTCAACAATATTTGTGAACTCTCGACTGTACATTTCATCTTTTGTTGAAATCTATCGAATTCAGTCTTCAACATTCTCAATGATGGAATCTCCGCAGCCATTGGGGATATTGAAGGTGACGATTCAATCCAGTCTCAGTGGGCTTTCCTGTTGTGCATGTGATGCGGTTCCTCGACTATATCTGCCATTGCTTTAAATCCTTTATGTATTGTGCTTTTTCATGTAATCGAATAGTGGTTCGTCCTCTGCGTTGTGGTCAAGCAACCTCCATTCAAATCCGAGTATCAGAAATGAGCATTTGTTCCACGTTACTCCACATAACCTGTGCAAAACAAACACAGAAAGGAAAGAATCAATTTTAAGATGAAAATACTCACTCAAGTGTTGGTTTTAATGCTTCAAGCCGCCACTCTCAGCACCCAATCTCGGAGATTTTTCTCCCTTTAACAATCACTATTCCCCCTTTCCATTCCTCCTCCCATCTCGCTGGGGCTTTGGAAAAATTAACATTCACTTTCACATTGACACCGTTAAATCTGTGCTGCAGCTGTCACTCTTGTTAGGTGAATGTGACCCAATATCACCATCAGGACCATTAAGCCACTTAATGCTATCAGACAATGTGGTTGGGTTTTGAATCCTCACATATAGTGTTTTATTTGCATGGAACAGAGATCATTGGAGCATTGGGTTCATGAAAAGGGCACCGAACAGTATCGAGGGAATTACTTTATTGGAAAAGACCAACCCCACATTTATTTCAAGTCATCATTTGTCTCTCGCTAGATTATTGTGTATAATTTTACAATTCACATTATAGCAGTGATATGACAACTGTGGAAGCGATGCAGAAGTGATTTACCAATATATTATCTGGATTGAAGAACTTCAACTATTAAAGAGTTTGGACAGACTGGCGTTGTTTTTCTAAAAGCAGGGGGAATTGAGATGAGACAGTATTGAGATGTACGAAATGATGACCACTATGGATTATGTACACTTAACGAAACATTTGATGGAGGGATCAATCACCAAGGAGCCATAGATTTAAGATAAGAGTAAAAAAGGTTTGGGTAGCTGCACATAAAAAACGTTATCAGACAACGAATGGTTGGAATCTGGAACTCACTGTCTCGAAGTGTTGGAACGGCAGAAATTCTCAGAAAATTCAGAGATATTCAGATGTAAATTTGTAATGCTAAAAGCACACAACGTCAAACGATGAAAATTGGATGAGGATAATCAAGCAGTGATTTTGACAAGAGCGCGCACAAGTAGCTTGCAAGAGCAGTTCGCTCTGACGTTCACTGGAGTATGGCGTTTCGTATCCTCAGCTGTCATGTGGGATGCAAGTGTTCATTTTCCCGCTGGGGCGGCCCTGACTGTTTCAGGGTTTCAAGGTTTGTCTAAAGATCTGTAGTTCCAGTGACGTTTGCAGATGGTGTGTGGATGTTCGTTAGTGTTGGGAAGTTGGTTTGCAGCAGTTTCATGCCCTTTCTCGGTGACATCCTCAAGGCTGATGAGACTCTTATGAAGCTCTGCTGTCCTGTAGCGTTTCAAATTGGTGTGATTTCCTTCCCACTGCTTTCAGTCGCTGCTTCTTGTCGTTCATTGCAGGTCCCGGTATGTTACGTCCAGGTCAACATGTTCTTTGATGGAGTCATTGGATGCGTCTCGTCATTCTAGAAAACCTCTGGCTGCAGACTATTGTCCAATTATTGTTGTGTTGTTCTGGTCGAATTTGTTGACCTCGTCATGTCTGTGCATTGCCACTCTGTACAACTGATTGTGGTGTTTACTGGATCCTCCAGAAATGCTTTGCAACAATAGATAGTCCCGCAAACTCCTTGCAGACAAACAACGTTAGGAGGGCATGCCAAGACCCAACACATCAAGGAAAAATGTCTCGAACGGACAGCCTTTGACTACTCGGATTTTTTAGAGAATATAAACCGAAAGCCACATTTAGACAACAACTCACCAGAACATTGGACCCAATACCCATCATGTACAATACAAATATGGTCAAACAATGTTGCACGGAGTGAGAGCAGGGAACATTATACAGGACAGACAATTCACGACACGCATTCATGAAGATCTATTTGACACTAAACACCACTGCCAGGTATCCCCAATAGGTTGACTCATTACACTGAGTGTTGCTGATTCTGCGACTGGAAGCTTGGATTGCATGACAGTATGCAGCAATGGAGACGGTGTTGCTGGAAATGTACAGCAGGTGAGGCAGCATCCAAGAAGCAGGAGAATGGACGTTTCTGGCATGAGCAAGTCATCAGGCACATGTCCAAAACATCGATTCTCCTGCTCCTCAGATGCTGTCTGACCTGCTGTGTTTTCCAGCACCATACTCTGGACTCTGATGTCCAGTATCCAAAGTCCTCATTTGTTTATAATGGAGCTGGAAGTGGGAATTGGGGGAGCTGGGGAGTGTTGCAGCAGTTGTTGGTTCCTTGAGTGAGGGATCAGTTGATATAACCAATGTAAACTTCGATTGTTGATTGACAAATATAACCAGGTCCGTAGCTCAAAAGAGTGTTTCTGTTGTTTCTCAGGTGCCGTTCCTGGCACGGCCTCTGGCACTGTAATTATGTTGAGTTTCCTGGCTGTTCAATGTGTGCTTCTGTGATCACACAGTTGCCCGGACTCTGGGGAGCGGCTGCAGTTATCTGCGCTCGCAGCCTCGATGCAATTGATGCTGTTTGGGTCGTTCTTGATTTCTCCAACAGGAGCACAGTGATGAATCAATTGGTGTTGCAAGAAGGCAGACAGGCGTGGAAAATGTCGAGGTTCTGGTGATATTTGCACCGTGTTTAGAGATTACCTAGATTCAGGAGAAAAGAATGTTGAATTCTTACGAGTCGTGTTGAAGAACTGTCTGGGAAACAAGTCACCAGCGGTGTGGCTTACAAGCGCACTCACAGTAATCACAATGAAAAATATAACATACAAAAAATGAGGAAAACAGACGAAGGATGACAGTAATCATGTGTGACCTGACTTTCACTCCCCAGCTCCCCCAATTCCCACTTCCAGCTCCATTATAAACAAATTTTAGAGAGCCATAAGCATCAAAGTTGTCCATTGGAACGACTCAATTCTTTCCTTTGTTTTCGATTATGCTATTTGTTTCAGGGTTCTTTACTTTCCTTGGAAACCATCTCTTTCATTGTGAGCATTCGGAAAGGAAGCCATCCATCTTGTCAGGGAAAGAATATGATCCTAAACATGTTTGTGTCAGGCATGAGATTCCTCTGTCTCACACGTTTCTTTTACTTTCTCTCGATTTTAATAGTGTTCTTTCTTTTGACTTCTCCGACCAAAGTGCATGACCTCATAGTGCCAACATGAAACTGTATCTGACAAGTTATTCCCCATTCATTCAACCTATCTGTATGCCTGTGCGAAATGCCACGTTCTCAACATAATATGCACTCCCACGAGTGTGAATTGTCAGCAGATTTGTGCACATTTCACTCTACCACTTGCTCCATGCTATTAATAGAGAGATAATTGAAGGCTTAAATATACTGAGACTTGCCAGACATCTGCTGTAAATAATTCTACATATTTGCTACCCTCTGAACGCGGGAACATCCTCCTCATCTGTGTCTTCGTGGGTAAAACCTTCCCCTGAGATTAGAACCTCCAGTCCTGCACTATTCTGGATATAAACCAGAGAGGAACAAACGCTTAAAGTAAAGCATAATCTCACTGGCGTCTCTAAGGCCAGTTCTGAGTGCTCTTTTTTGACCTCTGATTGAACAAACTGCCCTCATTAGAACTTTAGTTTTGGCAATGACACATCTACTTCAAAGTTACTTCAGTGCCTGTGACGGAAGTGGTGCTGAAAGGCGCTGTAAAAATACAAGAACATCTTTGTTACTCGACCATTGCCGTTTTGTTAATCTCTCTGCTCATGGAAATCGATCCTTCCCATCCAATCTATCTCTCACCATTGGGTGTTATCCCTGCAACTCCAGAAAACCCGTCTCAACAACTCGACATTTTCTCAGGTATGCTCAATTGCAGGAAACTTGTGTTCTGAACGAAAAACGGATCTGACTCAAAACTTTAGCTCTGTTCCTCTATCCACAGATAATAACAAACACGTGGTGTATATGTAGGTTTCACTGAGTTTATTTGATACAAGTTGTGTTTTCCATTAAACGTCTTCACTCCTCGTCCTTTGGTCAGTTGCCCTGGTCAGCGGTAGCAGTTCCTCCTGACCATCAACGCGCCCATCCACACCGCTTTCGCCCACATCATTATAAATATTCCCAAGAAATCTCCCATTAAACGTCTTTGCTCCAAACAAAACATTCCCAGAGTCGGGAATCTCTCCACAAAGTGAGATTCATTTATCTCTGAACATACTGCAAAGCAGAGGGTTGTGAAGAGATTCTTGGAAAATTTTGCCAATTGGCAGGTGGGGCAACTGTCTAGAAGCAAAGCAGAAATCCTAGTCCCGAGTTGTTTTTAATCTTTATATATTCCTTGGGAAGCGGATCCAGAGGCGAATGAACGATGAACTGTTCGACTGAGCACAGACAGGTTCGAAATCTTTCCGTGGTTGTGGAGGCCAGTACTTTGACTCTGATGCTCTCCGAGCATGAGCTGATCTGTGACATAGAAAAGATTGACGTCAGGACGTCAAATCTCATTTCAGCTCCGGGACAATGAGAAAACACGGTCACAGACAAGACACTGAAAGGCTGGAAGAGACACGGTCCTGGTTGGAGGAGAACTGGTTCCTGGTGTTATGGTTGTGTTTTACAGGGTGGGAGCAGACTATTCTCATGTCTTCAGAATGAATTTCCAAAGATTTATTTTCGAAAGGTAAAGCTAATTAAGGAGTATTTTCCATGGGGGAGGAGCAGACTAAAGCTTGCATTTGGAGATCATTGACGCCGTTGGCTCATCAGTCTCTGTGGCGATGTTAGTCAGTGCGTTCGGCTCTTCCCTAACAGGTGCTGTTCTCCCACGACCCAGGAAGGGAGAGACAATCACACCATCCTTTTTTCTTTAGCTGCACAGTTCAGGGGTTTTACCGTGGTCAGGAATATGTTCGTCATGAGGCACGAAGGGAGTAGGTCCCGGTTTTCGGAGAGCTGGTTCCCGGTGACATGACTGTGTCGGCAAGGCGTGGGATCAGACTGTTCCCATTTTCCACAACGAATGCCCCAGGATTCATTTTGGAAACGTCAAACCAATGAGGGTAATTGTCATTCTACGAAGGGCAGGCGAATTCTTGAATTCGCTAACAGTCTTCTTTATGAGATCCTTGCAAGGGGCTTGCTACAAGGAACTCCTCAGTCTCTATGGAGCAATTAATTCTCCTGTTCGGGTGTTAACCGATAGGGTGTTCCCACACATGGAGCAGTCGCTGTTCTTATCCATCCGAATCCTTTGTTGTGCAGTTTCATGTTTTTAGTAGGTTCGGGAATATGCTCCCAATCGGAAAATCTATCCAGTGAGGAACGACAAATGTGTTTCTTTATTGTTTAATGGCTGGTAAAGTGTTGCGGATGCTTTGAATCTCTGAAAAAAACAAAAACTGTTCAAGGAACTCGACAGGAATGGAAGACACTGTGAGAAAAACAGTGTTCTGAGAAACTCCTGAAGAAGCTCTGAATCGTTGTATCTGTTTCTCTATCTCCAGATGCTGCCAGGCATGCTTAGTTTATCTTGCAATCTCTGTCTTTGCTTCTAAATGAATGATAATTTGAAATATCGAGATTGATTACACAGACCAAACATATCCTGACATTTTACCCTGTTGAAGCTGTGGTGATTCAATTGCAACAAACCTAACAATGATTGCCTGTCCGTCAGCTCCACAGGGAGGGAGAACTTGAAACCAGTTTAGTAGCGTACTTCTGCAGGTGTGGCCAAGTGATTGAGGCGATGGGCGTTAATTCCACTGTGAGTTCCTCATGCAGTTATGCATTTTGCTGACTGTGATTGAGAGTCGAGAGTGAACCATAAGTGTGTTTGTTCTCTGCTTTTTTGTTTGAAATTCAAATCGCAGGATGAAGTAAAATGCATATAACCTAGATAAGGAAGCTTGAGAAACTGCAACCAACCGCCTGTCATGATTGAAAAGGCAGAAACCTCCAAAGCATGAAAGACATTTATAGTCGAACACTTACAGTGCTGAATTAGTTCGAACCTTTGAGCAAAGTGCTGCCAAATGAGGTAAGAACAGTTCAGGGGATTGTATTGGAATGTGCAGACTTAGTGGGCCAAATAGCATTTTCTGTGCTTGACGCATCCATGGCCAGCTGAGAAAAAACTCAGTTTGTGAAGGAACAGGACATTGTTTGCAAAATGCCCCTCGGCGAGGAAGGGGTTCAAACTACTTCCTGTCAGTCAAGGTATTCATTGGAAGATTTTAATTGGTAATATCTGGTATGGTGCCCATTGATGGAATCAGTCTATACGATAATCAGGACACGAAACAGTGGTGCCTTATTGCCCTGCCGTGAGCAAGCCATCGCAGCTTACATTCCCTGATTTTGCTTTTGAAATAAAGATCACTTTCTCAATATGTCTGTATTTGTATCAAACAGCTCATTGCTTTCGGGACTAGACATGAAGAGGAATTTGGAGGTGTGACAGGGACAGAAACAGAATGAGACGAGACGAGACGTGAAAGTGTCTAGAGTTTGCCGTGTGTCAGTAGTTTTAGTGAGCAATGTTTGCTGGGCGCTCTCCTGTCAGATCCCAGGAGCAAGATGCCTTGATTTGGTAGGATTTGTGTTACTGAAAGTTACACATGCGAAGCGTGTGGGACTATTTCAGCTCAGTATCCACTTCATATCGCAGCTCACAACAACGGTTCACATTTTTTGGAGAAGTGGCTTGTATTCCACTTAAAGCCGCCTTTCACCAGAGAAACTTGCGGACGTAAAGTACATGGAGTGCGTATAATGATGAGGACTCTGTCACTGTCGGGGAATGTCTCTGCGTGTCTGCCTCTGTGTGTGAACATGAGAATACGTTCCTCAAAGGTGTTACAACTCAGTCAACCATCAGTACCATTGTTGTGTCATTTAAGCTCACAGAGCGAATCTCGTTGACATTTTCCAAGGAAAGTGAGAACATTCAAAGTTATGGGGCAAATGCTGCAAACTGGGACGAGGATAGATGGACGTCTGATAACCTGCTCTGTACGATGGACGGATGGTCCTTCACTGTCCCGCCCCAACCCGACTCTCCCACGCTTTAAAATCTCGAGGACAGAGAGAGAAATTGACCTGATGAGAAAATCTCTTCACAATCTTCCATCACCTTTTTATTGTCCCTTTTCCGACAAATTTTGCAAATTACTTACCATGCTTTTTATATTCTCACCTAAATCATTTATTTAAATGAAAAAAAATGAATGTGGGTTCAGCATCGATCCTTGTGGAACACCATCGGTAATAGTCCTCCAGTCTGAAAGCTACTTTCCACGGCTATTCCCAGCCTCCTGCTGTTAATCTAATTTTATATCGAATTGGAAATCTCACCAAACTGTCTGTGATCTCACTTTTTCAATCAGGCAAACATGTGGAACCTTGAAAAAGGTTTTATTAAAGTTCAAGTGAGCAATATCTACCACTTTGTCCGGATCAATCATATTAGTTATGCCCTCGAAAACTCAGTCATGTTTGTGAGATACAACTTCCCTCGCGCAAAAACATTCAGGCTATTCCCATTTATTCCTTGTATCTCCAAATGCATTTAAATCCTATAGTTTATAATTGCATCCAACAACTTACTTAAGACCACTGTCAGAAACACAGGTCTATCGTTTCCAGGATTCTCCATGTAACCCTTTCTTAACAAAAGCACAAAATTAGCCACTCCCCGTTTTTTTCGGCGCCTCACTCACAGTAATAGCTTACACAATTATTTCTACGAAAGGCCCAACAGTTTCATTCCCTAACTTGCCACAAAGTTCCGGGATACGTGAGATCAAATCCCAGAGAAATATCCATCTTCATATTTTCCAAGTCCTCCAGCACTTTCCCTTTACAATGGAAACGACTTTATAAACATCAATATTTAGTTGTAGGGTCCATTTCGTTCTCCACGAAGTGAACATTATGTATCTGTCCATCGGCTGTGGTTAAAACAAAAGTGAGCTCTTTCATCTTAAAGTGGACCTATTTCGTCTCGAGTTCTTAATGTACTTGTGGAATCTCTTTAGGTTATATCCTTAACTTTACGTGCTCAGGCGATCTGACATTCTCGCTTGACCTTGATGATGTCCTCTTTAAGAATGCCCATCCCCTCCTTATATCGTTCAACAGATTCAATTGAAATCATATGTTTATATGGAAATTATGACCTTTTTTAAAAAAAGAAATTCATATGACAAAAGCCTTAATCCCTGCAATCAACCTTGTCCTAATATAATACCTACAATGTGGAAACAGGCCATTCGGCCCAGGAAGATTCCTTTAATCCTGCAACGGACATCACACCCAAAATCACACCTCTACCCAATTCCTGTAACTCTGCATTCCGCATGGACAAAGAAGGTCACTGACGCATGTTTCGTCTGGGGAGGAAATCCAGGCAGAATCAGAGAGGATGTGGAAACTCCAAACACACTGTCGTCTAAAGTAGAAGTTGCCCATTATTGAGCAGTTTGTCATACTGCACCTCGCCAAAAGCCTTTTAAAAATTCCAGCTGGTCACCTCTACAGGGTAGACGTCGTCTTACTTGCTCATTACCTCCTCACAGATGTCTAATATATTTGTCAGACATTATTTCCCCTTGAGAACCTGTTCTGATGCTACAGGCACTCGGTAAACCCATCCTTCCAATGACATTTGACAATGAATTTAATACAAAGCTGATTTATTTGATTTTTATCCAGAATATCAAAACTTTGCTTTCAGATCTGAATATGATGAACAACAAGGTTAAATCGCTGTTGAGATATGTAATCTCTGCACTGTCTCAGCAGGGTCGATGAGTGAGTGAATTCTTTCTCATAGTGGGATCCCTCTTTTTTTTCTCAGCAGGGTCGATGAGTGAGTTAACTATGTTTCTCACATGGAGCAAGTAAAGGCTTTCTGCCCACTGCAAACTTGCTGGTGTACTGAGAGTTGAGATGAACGCTTGAACCTATTGCTGGAATAACTACACTTGAAACGTCTCGCACATTGTGAAAATGTCGAAGGGACATCAGTTCTACAGAGACTGTTAAGCACATCCCACAGACTATACATTTGATATGTCTCTCTTCAATGTGAAGACGTTAATGATAAACTGCCCCCTGGAACTTTTAGAGTGAATAATGTCTTTCCGCAGTGTGAACGCGTTGATGACACGTTCGTCTGCAGGAAATTGTGCAGCACTTCCTGCCGTCGGGGCATTTAGAAAGACACGTTAAAATTTTGAGAAAGGTGATGAGCCATCCGGTCACTCGGAATTTTACAGCAGGTCCCATCGATTTGGAAACGAAGATGTCTCTCCTCCCGGGTGAGCACGTAGATCAGTCTCCAAAATTCTTAAAGGTCTCTCATTAATTTGAGCATATTTCTCAGAGATGAAGCACACAGAGGTTTGATGACATTTTCCATGGTCTGACGAGATGAAAGGTTTCTAATCAGTATGAGCGTTGTGCTGGACGTTTTAAAGCATTTTCGGCAGTCCAGACGTTGAAATGGTTTCTGCTCATTTTGAACGAGCCAGAGACAGAGTGAATCCCTTTCCACACTCTGAGCAGGTGAATCGCTTTATCCTGGAACCTTTGCCTCCATGGGAATTCAGCTCAGACAAGGAAATGAATACGCACATTTCCATAGACTTTCCTTAGTATGACTGCATTTGTGGTTTGTGAGCTCTGATGATGGGTAGAACCATTGTCCACGCACACAATAAGAGAACGATTTCTCTCTCACTGTAACCAGAGGGTTTATTTCCTTTCATGTTCTCGATCTGATCAAGTTCTACTTGTGATAAAATGTGCGACTTTATCAGATCACGGCGGAGAGATTGGTTTGTAAATCTTCCCCTTCTAATATCCTGCGAAATTGATGTTATACAAAAATGAGAGTGGGAAAGGAACTTTCACAAGACTCTGGATACTTTCTAAGATATGGTCTGAGGGTGAGGGATTTTCGACACTTAGAATGTGACCAGAATTTCGTCAGAATCTTTCATGCACACAGCATCCACCACAGAGAACAAATAGATCTGCAGGTGGATATAAACACGATCACCTCCCTGTTCCTTCCAGGTCAAACGCTGTTCTGTCTTGTCTGGCATGCAGTTCTGTTGAAGCAGACATTTCTTACAATTGCATCATGGCAAAGCTGAGGCCTCTGTCTTCAGTCCCGAAATCAAAATCCACTGCCTCGCTCCTGAGTCGGAAGTGTGCTGCTGGAAAGGCACAGCCGGGCAGGCAGCATTCAAGGAGTCGGAGAATCGACGTTTCGGGCAAGAGCTATCATCAGGAAATTAGCTTGTAAACCGTGGGGGAAGAGAGACAAATTGGTGTGGATGGGGCTGGGGCAAGGTAGCTGAGAGTGTGATCGGTTAATGGAGGTGGGTGTAGTGGTGATTGATCGCAGAGCAGGGCTGAGCGGATAGGTGGGAAGGAAGATTGATACATAGGTGAGTTCATGAGAGCCATGGAAGCCCAGGACCTGCATGAACTTGGCTGATTGGGAGGGAGAGTTGAAGTGTTCGGCCACGGGTCAGTGATGTTGTTTGTTACGGGTGCCTGTGGATGTTTTCTGAAGGGAACTGTAATTAGGTATCCTGTTTCACAATATAGGTAGACTGCACCGGGAGCAATGGATACATTCAATGACATGTGTGGAAGTGCAGATAAAACTCTCATGGAAATGGAAGGCTCCTTTGGGACCTGCGACAGAGTGGAGGTGTGGGTGGAGATTTTGCAAATCCCGTGTTGGAATGAGAATGGGGCGGGAGGGGAGGGTGGTTTGGTGAGGGGCGGTTCATTTACAGGTGGTGGAAATGTCGGAGAATGACATGATGTCTGCGGAGGTTGCTGGAATTTAAAGTGATGAATAAGGGAGCTCTGTCCTTGTTGGAGGGATAGGTTTTGAGAGTGGAGTTGCGGCAAATGGATGAGATGAGCTGGAAAGCATCATTGAACATGTGCGAGGAGGAAATGCCTCGCCACTGACTCAATCTTCTCGCTCGCAACTGTCTGATTCTGAACGAGACACGTCATAAACATAGTGACATCCTTCACCGCGTTTTGGACATTCAACCACATATCGCCCTCATGACCATGTCAACCTACTTGCACCTCATGAACATCATTAACTCTTCCACGTCTCCGCTCTTTAGCAGCTCAAACTCTCATCCATTCGTTTGGATTAAACGGTGGTAACCCACTTCAATCCGTTCTCTCAAATTCCCCCTCTGCTCTGGCCTAACTCCCTCTGCTACTATTCAAGGGTGTACTTGCGTTCTGGCCAGTGTTTCATTGTTCCTTACCTGAATGATATTTTTACCACTGCACATTTTCCCAAACGTGCGCTGCGGCCTTCGCAGCTTTATCTTTCCACACGGGCTCCCACATGCTGGAAGGGCAGGGATTGCGGGTTATTCGCCCAAAGATGTAGTCCTGAGATCTTTCAACAAATCTACTGCACGTGGGAGTATTAACAACAAGGGTTGTTCACCCATTACGGGGCAGCTAAATTCCAACGTTTTTATCATTTCTGCAAATGTCTTGACTGTCTTCGCTCTGTCTATCACCGTCATGTCCTCCAGCCCACTCAAGAGCAATTAGTGTTGTTCAATAAATGCCAACCCACCCAGTTAACATGACACCCAAGATTTTGTTTTAAAACGCCCTCTCAGATACCTGCATAGTCTGGAATTCCAATCTCCGGAGTTTGTTCGATTTGAACTGTTCCACGTTTGGTGCCTAAACTTCATCCACCAAGGTCATAAATTGTGAAATCTCTTCACTACGCAAATCGCACAATAGTATAGGAAACGAATTAGTCAACAACAGAAGAAGAAAAGCTGTAATCTTTGTTGAAATGAAGGGCAATTAATTGATATCAATACTACATCGTGCTTTTCACATAATGGAAACTTCAAAGCTGTTCCTCTGGAGGGAGTTTAAACAAATTTTGATCCCAGTCACATTATGAGATATCGGGAAGCTGACAAAGTGTTATATCAAACAAGTGATCAAAGAAATGGGTTTCAAGTCGTATTTTTAAACAGAAAACGAAGCTTGCATCACGAACCTCGGACGATGGAATAGGCTGTGCTCGAATTCATCATTTTCTGCTAGTCAGAAAAAACGCCTGAGACATGGCATGAATCCAAATGAGTCGACTGTCAGTAAGGTGCCTTATTCAGGAACAAATGAAGAGTAATAGGGTAAGGAATTATTCTATGAGGGTTAATCCCTGGAGGATCGTGTGAATTTGTTGCATCAAATAGCCAGTTTCTTAACTGTCGGCATTCTATGATACCTTACTGTGTTGTTTTAGCACATGTTCAGAGAGGGGAGAAAAGTGAAGAAAAACAGTCATTTCCCAGTCAGTGGTTAATCCATTGTGTGACAACCAACCGATTCACCTGTGACTGGACTAGCTCCCATCTTCCCTACACTGGTAATGACAGTATACACCATTCGAGCAGGTTTTCATGTGTTGCATTGGAACAGCATTCTTTCTCAAGATGGACTTCCCTGGGATATAAAAGAAATGATAATAGACATGGATGCCGATGACTGGAATCAAAAGACGTCAAGAAGAATGGACAGCGTCTACTGGGAAACAAAAAAGAATGGAAAGGAAGCCAACGAAGTACTGGGGCAAAACGCCATGAGAAAAGACAAGGCGGGGTTTCATGGGATGGTGGAACAGACGAATAGATCATGTGGCGTGAAACCAGGTAAAACTGAGTTGCGTCCATATGGAAGTTTCCCTGATGATGTGAATTTGCTGAGAGTAAACAGGAGGGAAAATCTTTCATTCAGATGGATCTATAACTAGACTTTCGAAGTTCAAAACCAGCGATGAATGATAAGGAAAAGTTTGGAGCCCTTTTTCTCATTCTACAGTAATTGAAATCGAAAATGATTATTTTTCAGGAAAATGTGTCAGAAGCTGATTCTAAAATATTTGTAAAAATGCGTGCAGAAACATAATGAGTGACTTTCACCAAGACAGGCAGTCTGGTCGGCCGGGTCGGGTAAGCGTTCGGTGCACAATTTCTAATTGGTTAACGTTAATTGGAAATATACCACATTTCACCTCCAACTGAGTACGGCTAAGTGTAGAAAGTGCTGGTTGTGAAGTAAGGTTTAACAACTTGTTCTACGTGAACTTCCATAAATTGTAAAAGAGCTGAGCTGTTTCTGTTAGCTCAGCATTAAAGGGAAGTCGGTAAGCTCAGTCCACTGCATAATTGGTTTAAGGTATAAAGTGATGCTAACAGTGTGGGATTAATTATCACAATATCTCAGCTTACCACCAGAATCTCGATCTCCCCACTCACCTAACCCTTTATACGATGGCGACAATCAAAGCGAAATTATACTATAGTGAGTGGGAACTGACCTGTCGATGGAATGCACCATTTTCTTTTCATCTGTTGTCTTGGTCATTTGGCTGCAATCACAGAGAAGGGAGTGAGACCATTTGTCGCTCACCCTCTCCCCCCAAAATATCCAGCGACAAGACTCGAAAAATGTTCCTGTTTGAATCCTATAATCTTTAAAGCAATACTTCAAACATCTTTATCATTTCGGTTCCAGTTTTGCCGTCAACATTGTCCAATGAGATAAATCTAGTAATTTTTGAATGGTTTTAATGGACTGTGCGAGGTTGCAACAAAATAAGTAACATGAAACGAACTAAACATCCTTTCCAGAATTTAACACAGCACAGGATCAGCGATATGAGAAACGTCAACATCTTCAAACGTCACCTCTGTATCTCTATTGAGAGATGGATATTTACTCAGGGAGTATTTCTGCTGGTTGTAAGTAACTGAGGTATTTCCCAACGACAGAATATTCCATAAAATCATTTAAAAAAATAAATGCCGTTTCAATCAAATTTCTTTTGCAACTTTTAAATGTATATGCGCACACACATACATGCAAGTGCAAACACATTTTTATTTACATGTGTAGATGTTCATATATATATATATATATATATATATATATATATGAGAGTGTGTATGTGGACAATATTAGGAATGGATTGCCGGACATTTGAAATTTCTTTCTGTAGAATGTGAGCGGTAAGGGTTTTCAATAATGTCCCAGATATCCACATCTGCGGGAAGTGCACCCAACTCCAGCTCCTCGGCAACTGCGTTCGGGAACTGTAGTTTGATGTCAGATCATTTGGAGTCTGAGTAGTATTGAGCGAAGTTATAGGGAGTCAGTAACACTTCAGGTACAAGAAATAGATAGATGGGATACAGTCGGGTGCCAAAACACTAAAAAGGCAGAGAGTGCTGGCATCTGCTGTGGCCGTGCCCCTCAGTAATATGCATACCATATTTGTTATTTTTTGGTGGGATGACTTACGAGGGGAAAGCCATTGGGTATAGGTCTTTGGCACAGAGTTTGACCCTTGTTCTCAGAAGGGTGGGGGAGAGAGGAGGAGAGCATTTGTTATTGGGGACTCCATATCGATGGGAACAGATTGAGATTTTGTGGCTATATAGGGCAGACTCATGATTGCTGTGTTGTCTCCCAGCTCCCAGGGTTTGTGATGTCTCGCATCGCGTTTTCAGGATCTTTAAGGGAGAGGGTGGGCAACCCTAAGTCATTGTCCACATATGCACTAACAACATCGGTAATAAAAGTGATGTGGATGTATGGCAGAATTTCAGGGATCGAAGGTGACATCTTAAATCTAGAACAAACAGAGTTCTCTCTGATCTGTTGCCCATTCTACGTCGTAGTGAGGTGAAGTATAGGGAGAGAGCATTTGAAAATGTTGTTGCAAGGATGGTGCAGGAGGGAGAGATTCCGATACCTGGATAGTTGGGGCTCATACTGGAGTCGATGAACCTTTACAAACAGGATGGTCTTCACCTGAACCAGAAGAGTACCAATACCCTGAGAGGATAATTTGCCAAAGCTCTTCATGAGGGTTTGAACGAATTCAGCCGCGGAGTGGGAAGCTTAATTGTAGCTCCAGTTTGCAGGTGGTTGTGAGTGGATTTGTCATAAATAGCGTTTCAGGTTAACAAGAGTGTACTGGCAAGGATGAAGGTGGCTTGAAGTGTTTTTGCTTCAACGCCGGAAACATCTGAGATAGGGTAGGTGCCATGTGTTATTACCTGGGACTTCGATGTTGTGGCCATTTCAGAGACATGAACGGAGGACTGAAGAGAATGGTTGTTCCTGGTACCTCAGTTTCGATTTTTCAGTCAGAACAGGAGGGTCGTTTCAGAGGGGGAGATGTGGCATCATTCGTCAAGGACAGTATTTTAGTAGCAAAAAGGATATTGGTTAGGACGCGACTGAATCTGCTGAGGTAGAATGTACTGAGATTAGAATCAGGAATGGAGAGGTCACCACAAAAATGTTCTAGATATATGGAGGAAAATATTGCAAAGATGATTATGGATAGGAACAAAAGTGACAGGGTAGTTGTTTCTGGGGAGCTTTAACTTTCCAAATATTGATTGGAAATGTTATCGGTTCAACACCTCAGATCGGTCAGTTTTTGTCCAATGTATGCAGGAGGGTTTCCTGACGCAGCATGTAGACAGGCCAACAAGACGCAGAGCCACATTGGATTTGCTTATGTGTAATGAACTCAGCCAGCTGTTCTCTTTGGAGGTAAGTGAGCACTTTGGTGATAGTGACCACAATTCGGTTATGTTTATTTAGTGATGGATAGGAATAGGTATTTATTGCAGAGCATGAGGTATCGCGGGGAGAAAGACCAGTATGATTCGATGAGGCAAGAGTTAAGATGCACCGCATGTGGAAAGTAACTTCAAGGGTTGTGCACACCTAAAATATGGAGCTTGTTCAGGGAAAAGCTACTGCATGTCCTTGGTAAGTATGTATGCGTCATGCAGGGAATATGAGGTCGACACAGGGAGCTGGGTTTACTGAAAAAGTTGAACCTCTTGCGAAGAAGTAGAAGGAGGCGTATGTTAACATGAGGTATGAAGGCTGAGGTAGGACGCTTGGGAATTAAAAGCTAACCAGGAAGGGCCTAAAGAGAGAACTACTTCGAGCGAAGAGAAGGCATGAGAAGTCTTTGTCTGGCAGGAACAATCCTGAAGCTTTCAATTGATAGTTCAAGAATAAAAGAATGTCTGGCATATCATTACGGCCTGTCAAGAACAGAAGTACGAGGTTGTCAGCGGGGTCCAAGGATAGCAGAGACGCTGAATGGATTTTTTTTATCATATCAAAAATGAAAAAGACAATGTTGTCGAAGTGAGTATTGAGATGAAACCTATTAGAATAAACGAAATTGACATTCATAAAGAGGAGTTGTTAGCAATTCATGAAAGTCTAAAAATAGGTTTGTACCCTGGACTTGATGGGATGTATCCGAGGATTCTCTGCGAATCGTGGGAGGAGATTGCAGAACTTTTGACTGTAAGCTTTATTGCGTCAGTGTTTATGTCATTAGTGCTAGAAGACCCGAGTTTAGCAAATATTGTCCCCTTCTTCACGAAGGGGAGTAGAGACAAAGCTGGTAATTATAGAACAGTGATCCTTAGCTTTCTTGCAGCTAACATTTTGGAACAGATTATGAGAGATAGGAATTATGATCAACAAAAAAGGAAGAAGTTGATTCGGGATAGTGAGTACGATTTTAGGAATACCAGGTTGTGCCTCACAAACCTCATTGATGTCTTTGAGAAGGTGAGCAAACAGGTGGATGAGAGTAAAGTGGTTGATGTGGTGGATATGGTTTTTAGTAAGGCAGTGTCGGCTGTTGCATGAAATACAGAGCCATGGGATTGAGGATGGTTTAGCTGTTTGGATCAGAAATTGGCTCGCTGAACGAAGACAGAGTGTGGCAGTTCATGGGAAATGATAATCCTGGAGTTCAGTAACTGATGGTGTACGACAAGGTTCCTTTTTGTGTCCGCTGTTGTTTGTCAATTTTATAAATGACCTGGATTAGGGCATGGAATGATGGATTCGTAAATTTGCAGAGGGCATTAAGATCGACGATGTTGTCAATAGTGCCAATATCTGCTGACGGTTACAGAGGGGCATGGATAATCTGCAGAGCTGACCTCAGAAGTGGCAAATGGATTTTAATGTGGAAAAGTGTGAGATAATTTACTTCGGAGGAACAATAAGAATAAAGAGTTCTTGGCTGATTGTAATATTCTTGGAAGTGTAGATGTGCAGAGCGATCTTGGTGCCCATGTATATAAAACTCGGAAAGTTACCACCCACGTTGACAGGTTTGTTTGCAAGGAGTACGGTGTGTTAGTTTTTTCTTGGGAGAGTAATTCAGTTTCATAGCGAAATTATCACTTTGCAGCTCCAGAAATTAACTGGTGTGGCCGCACTCATAGAGTTGCGTGCATTTCTGGTCTCCACATTATACGATGGATGTGAAAGCATTGGAAAGGGTGCAGAGGACATTTTCTAGGATGTTGCCTTCTATGGAGAGATGGTCTTACGAGGAAAGGTTGAGGGACTTGAGGCAGCTTTTGATAGCGACAAGAAGTTTGAGGGATGAATTTAGAGAGACATAGAAGATGATCAGAAGTTGCCATAAGGTGGACAGTGAAGGCATTTTTCTTCAAATGGTAATTTTGGCACAAGGGCACATCGATGTAAATTGAGGGTGATAGATACCGAGGTAGGTTCCTTTAACAGTGAGTAGTAAGGGTGCTGAACGCCTTGCCTTCAACACTCGTAGACTCAACAACTTTCAGATCTATGAAATGGTCATTGTATAAACCTGCGGATTATGATGGTAAAATACTAGTCAGATTGGTATCACAGGTCGGTGCAACGTTAGGGACAAAATGAACTTTATTGCGGTGTAATATTCGGTGTTTGAAATGTTCTTCAGCTTGAAGTTGCAATCACCTCTGGTCACTATCAATAAAACCAACACCTGGCGAGAACCGAATTTGCAACTTTGGCACCTTACGCACTTCCAGTCTGTCGTGCAATTACATCAAACTGACGAATTGCACCACGGGAGCTGCCGTGTACTGATGACCAATGGCTACTGATCTTACCACTGGGCCCCTCAAACCAATTACTCCTTTTTTGCTGAAGATCTGAAATGAAACACAGCGCAGAGGAGGTTATACTGATGATGGATCATCGATTATTGAGCAACAGGTTCAGGAAAATGACATAGTAAAATGTGGTGAAAATAGGCATTATTGAATTCTGTGTTCGTTTCCCGTGGCTTCCTGCGTTGATCACAAGCCACTGTACTGGGATTTTCCTTCTATCGGTATCAATTCGTCAGAGAATTCGATTCACTGGTACTTCACCAGCATCCTTTGGAATGTTCATACGGCACAATGACCCACACTGCACACAACGTCAACAATCTGCTACATTACTACATCCAAGGGCAGGTGGCATGGTTTTTTATAAATAGTGAAAAATTACTCATGTCATGCAAGGGCAAATTGATTTCTAGTTTAATTAGTAAAGTCGCAAGAATCCAGAGTAAGTTTCAAAATGTCAGAAATTCACGTTCATTACGTTGGCCAGAATTCTAGCCCAGCAAGTGGGAAATCTGTCCCTCAATCCCCAGCATCCATGTAATCGCTTGCTCCATGTGTCCACTTGGAAACCTATGTGAAGGGATGTTCAGCCTGACAGAGACCTTGTGAGAATCCTCCACTGTCTGACCTAAAGCTGAAACAGGAGCTATCTATTCCAGCTTGGAGGGTAGCGAAGTGGAGGTGAGACAGAAAATATTAATTGGTGTAGATTCACATTGTTCTCATTGTGATTGTTTAAAAACCTGGGCCAGAAAAGACTCAAGCAGAAAGGAGCAGAAGTAGGTCATTCTTAACACCGCTCCTGCCCCGCCACGCCATTCTGTACCGTCACAGCTCACACAGCACTTTTATGTCTTTTTCCAGCATATCCATATCATCGTGTTGCCAAGTGGCTAACACATATTTATCGATCTCTACCATAAATAGACATCGAAGTTATTCATCGCTGAGAGGAAAATGTTGCATTTCGAGACAGTTGGGTTTCTGAATTAATGTTATTGGTTTTGCAGATGAGCAGCCGAGTCTGGTCTGAACACCTTTCAAACCATAAACTAAAACTCGACTCTGATGAGATTTGCTTCCACAACTTTTGAATGGAAGTCTTAAGAAAGGCGTAGAAATTCAACGCGCTTTCCATTACACCACAGAGTCGCGGCCTCACCCAGTTTTCAGCACAAAAGTTTGCCTTAGAACGACTTCGTTCGGGACACCCATCTCATGTCTGTCTGACCTCGTCACACTTTCCAGAATCTGGTCCTTATCCACGTGTGCTCTGGATCTTCAAGTGTTCGGCTACATACTGCTGAAATGTCCTCATAACACTTAGCATTACTACACGTTCAGATAAGAAATTCCAGATGAACAACACTCTCCTCTATCTCCTCTAAACCGCTTTTCTCCTGCTTTTTATCTATGTCACTGGTTGTTATTCTTTCCTGAAAAGCTTTATTCCTGTCATACACATCTATCCTCTTCATAATATGTGCATGTTAATCAGTATCTCACTCAGCCTTCTCTGTGATTAGTTACACAGCCCCAGCTTAGCTCATCTACCTACACAATGGGAATGGTCCAGCCCTTGGCATCATTTTCATCTCCTGTAAACTTCTCCTCCTGCAAACAGACGGTTCCTGCAGTCTTGCGATTACAACGAAAAAAGAAATGTTCTTTGAAGAAATGCCAAAATGTCTAAACAAAATCAGCAGCTCTTGTCCATCTATGATGAGAAAGGACAGTGAATGCTTCGAGTCCAATGATTCGTGTTCGGAACTGATGGGATGTGTGGGTGGGTGAAAAATGTGGAAGAGGGCAGACAGGATCCAGAATGATTGAACTCGATGTTGGGTCCTGAAATCTGCATGGTCTTTCAGTAGAAAATGAGTTGCCAATCTTCCAGCTTGCGCTGTGCCTTGAAGGAGAACTGCAGCAGACCAGAGACTGGTATGATGGCTTGGGTACACAATGCAATGTTAAAGTGACAGGACACTGGAAGACCGGGGTAATTTTTGTTGATTCTGGACTGAACTTAAATGATCTCAGCTTTGTCACCGACTCTGTTTTCCTCTCTCCATTGTAGAGAGATCACCTTCTCAGCAGGAACTACAGTTTTCTGGATTGAATGAAGTGCAGACAAATCACTGGAAGATGTGTCTCGACGTTTCCACAGTGAGGAGAGACATCGGAAACCAGCAGGAAATGTATCTTACAACATAGAACGTTACAGTGCAGTACCGGCACTTCGGCCCTCGATGCTGCACCGACCTGTGAAAATAATGTGATGTCCATTATAATGGAAAATTAACATTTCTTTTGAAACCAATAAAAGCACAGGGAAACAAAAAAAGTAAGGGCCTGACTTTGCAGAGGGCAAGTGATGCAGACAGAAAGAGAATCTATGTATATTTAAACCGAACTAATAGCAGACTTACAAGGCCAGCAAACTACCATATCAACAGCAAAGGAATTAGAAAAAAACAACAACTCCATGTCTGGAAAGGAACTCGAATGTTTCAGGCCACTGACCTTGAAGTGTTGTGAAGAAGAAGCGAATTGTTCTTCAAAGGGAATATGTGAAAGCTATCAGGCACCCATTACATGAGGCGTCTTGCCAATGTATTACCTGGGACACGGGAAACCTGAATTTGATGGAACTCCACGTGCTACATGCTGAAAACTTTCGCCCAAGAGAAGGAAAAACGGAAATTAAAGATGGAACAGCAAACACATAAAGCTCAGCTTACTATGATGCAAATGGTCGCCCATGCGTTGGAAGGAGGTGGTGCGTTTAAAGAAGGGCTGGCAGAGGTAAATCTGGCGGGTGCTTTGTTTGCAGAGCAATGGACCACTGAGTGAGGCGGTGCACGCCCAGACGGCCTCAATCGGCCCTGGAGGCTGGGCAGCAGGGTGACTAATGGAGGAAGGTTGAGGTGGAGGTGGGCAGCCCCAAAGTTACAGGTAAACCTCTTTGCTTTATGTTTGGCAACGAATACTCGCTTATGCTCATCTCTACTGCTAACCTTATGGGCACTGAAACATGTCCCACCTCTATACTGAGCACTGAGTTTGCGAAGCGTGAACGAAATTTTCAGTACAACCATGATGCATATACGTCAATGCTTACATCTATGTTATATGTGGAAGGTGCAACTCTTACTTTTTTGGAAGATTCTAGGGCAACATATTCAGAACATAAATCAAGGCAGTTCAGAGAATCGACGCAAATAAAGATGAACGGAAGTTTCCTGAACTTAATGGGTGCATCAGGAATCGTGACTCGAGAGAGATTTACCGCACCCCAATTGTGCGAAACCAGTAATGGGGAAACATTCCAATTCTCATTTCTGTTATCGGAATCCTGTTCTGTAAATCTGATCTCAGAGTGAGACTGGGATCGGATTTGCGCAGTACCCCGACAGGCTTGCAGGTAATGCAAAAAGAAGACTTAACAGTGCAGGCTGGAAAATACGAATTCTGGATCAGTGGTGCTGGAAGAGTACAGCAATTCAGGCAGCATCCAAGGAGCTTCGAAATCGACATTTCTGGCAAAAGCCCTTCATCAGGAATAAAAGCAGAGAGCCTGAGGCGTGGAGAGATAAGCTAGAGGAGGGTGGGGATGGGGATAGAGTAGTATAGAGTACAATAGGTCAGTGGGGGAGGAGATGAAGGTGATAAGTCAGGGAGGAGAGGGTGGAGTGGATAGGTGGAAAAGGAGCTGGGCAGGTCGGACAAGTCCGGACAAGTCAAGGGGACAGTTTTGCTGGAGGTTAGAAACTAGGATGAGGTGAGGGAAGGGGAAATGAGGAAGCTGTTGAAATCCACATTGATGCCCTGGGGTTGAAGTGTTCCGAGGCGGAAGATGAGGCGTTCTTCTTCCATGCGTCTGGTGGTGAGGGAGCGGCGGTGGATGAGGCCCAGCACCTCCATATCCTCGGCAGAGTGGGAGGGGGAGTTGAAATGTTGAGCCACGGGGCGGTTTGGTTGATTGGTGCGGTTGTCTCGGAGATGTTCCCTAAAACGCTCTGCTAGGAGGCGCCCAGTCTCCCCAATGTAGAGGAGACCGCATCGGGAGCAACGGATACAATAAATGATATTAGTGGATGTGCAGGTAAAACTTTGATGGATGTGGAAGGCTCCTTTAGGGCCTTGGAAGGAGGTGAGGGAGGAGGTGTGGGCACAGGTTTTACAGTTCCTGCGGTGGTAGGGGAAAGTGCCAGGATGTGAGAGTGGGTCGTAGGGGGGCGTGGACCTGACTAGGTAGTCACGGAAGGAACGGTCTTTGCGGAAGGCGGAGAGGGGTGGGGAGGGAAATATATCCCTGGTGGTGGGGTCTGTTTGGAGGTGGCAGAAATGTCGGCGGATGATTTGGTTTATGCGAAGGTTGGTAGGGTGGAAGGTGAGCACCAGGGGCGTTCTGCCCTTGTTACGGTTGGAGGGGTTGGGTCTGAGGGCAGAGGTGTGGACGAGATGCGTTGGAGGGTATCTTTAACCACGTGGGAAGGGAAATTGCGGTTTCTAAGGAAGGAGGCCATCTGGTGTGCACCATACAACGCGCAGCCCTCCAATCCCTCTGCTCCAATCCTGACCACACCATCAAGCCAGCGGACAAAGGGGGCGCAGTGGTAGTCTGGCGCACTGACCTCTACATCGCTGAAGCCAAACGCCAACTCGAGGACAACTTTTCCTACCGCCCCCTTGACCATGACCCAACCCCCCATTACCAAAACAACATCTCCCAGACCATAAGAACCACATCACCTCAGGAGATCTCACACCCACAGCTTCCAACCTCATAGTCCGGGAACCCCGCACTGCCCGCTTCTACCTCCTTCCCAAGATCCACAAGCCTGACCACCCTGGCCGTCCCATTGTCTCAGCATGCTCCTGCCCCACTGAACTCATCTCTACCTACCTCGACACTGTCCTATCCCCCCTGGTCCAGGAGCTCCCCACATACGTTCGAGACACCACCCACGCCCTCCACCTCCTCAAGACTTCCGTTTCCCCGGCCCGCAACGCCTCATCCCTCACCATGGAGATCCAATCCCTCTACACCTCCATCCGTCATGATCAGGGCCTCCAAGCCCTCCTTTTTGTCCTCTCCAGACGTTCCTAACAGTACCCCTCCACCGACACTCTCATTCGTTTGGCCGAACTGGTCCTCACCCTTAACAATTTCTCCTTTTTATCCTCCCACTTCCTCCAGTCCAAAGGGGTAGCCATGGGCACACGTATGGGCCCCAGCTATGCCTATCTCTTTGTTGGCTACGTAGAGCAGTTGATCTTCCGTAATTACACCTGCACCACTCCCCACCTCTTCCTCCGCTACATTGATGACTGCATTGGCGCCAACTCGTGCTCCCGCGAGGAGGTTGAGCAATTCATCAACTTCACCAAAACATTCCACCCTGACCTTAAATTTACCTGGACCATCTCTGACACCTCCCTCCCCTTCCTGGACCTCTCCATCTCCATCAGTGACGACCGACTTGACACTGATATTGTTTACAAACCCACCGACTCCCACAGCTACCTGGATTACACCTCTTCCCACCCTACCTATTGCAAAAATGCCATCCCGTATACCGAATTCCTCCGCCTCCGCCGTATCTGCTCCCAGGAGGAGTAGTTCCACCATAGAACACACCAGATGGCCTCCTTCTTTCGAGACCGTATTTCCCTTCCCACGTGGTTAAAGATGCCCTCCAACGCATCTCGTCCACATCCCGCACCTCCGCCCTCAGACCCAACCCCTCCAGCCGCAACAAGGGCAGAACGCCCCTGGTGCTCACCTTCCACCCTACCAACCTTCGCATAAACCAAATCATCCGCCGACATTTCCGCCACCTCCAAACAGACCCCACCACCAGGGATATATTTCCTTCCCCACCCCTCTCCGCCTTCCGCAAAGACCATTCCCTCCGTGACGACCTGGTCAGGTCCACGCCACCCTACGACCCACCCTCACATCCTGGCACTTTCCCCTGCCACCGCCAGAACTGTAAAACCTGTGCCCACACCTCCTCCCTCACCTCCTTCCAAGGCCCTAAAGGAGCCTTCCACATCCATCAAAGTTTTACCTGCACATCCACTAATATCATTTATTGTATTCGTTGCTCCCGATGCGGTCTCCTCTACATTGGGGAGACTGGGCGCCTCCTAGCAGAGCGCTTTAGGGAACATCTCCGAGACAACCGCACCAATCAACCAAACCGCCCCGTGGCTCAACATTTCAACTCCCCCTCCCACTCTGCCGAGGATATGGAGGTCCTGGGCCTCCTTCACCGCCGCTCCCTCACCACCAGACGCATGGAAGAAGAACGCCTCATCTTCCGCCACGGAACACTTCAACCCCAGGGCATCAATGTGGATTTCAACAGCTTCCTCATTTCCCCTTCCCCCACCTCATCCTAGTTTCTAACCTCCAGCAAAACTGTCCCCTTGACTTGTCCGGACTTGTCCGACCTGCCCAGCTCCTTTTCCACATATCCACTCCACCCTCTCCTCCCTGACCTATCACCTTCATCTCCGCCCCCACTGACCTATTGTACTCTATGCTACTCTATCCCCACCCCCACCCTCCTCTAGCTTATCTCTCCACGCTTCAGGCTCTCTGCCTTTATTCCTGATGAAGGGCTTTTGCCAGAAACGTCGGTTTCGAAGCTCCTCGGATGCTGCCTGAATTGCTATGCTCTTCCAGCACCACTGATCCAGAATATGGTTTCCAGCATCTGCAGCCATTGTTTTTACCTGGAAAATACGAATCACAACCCGTGATGCATGTCAGAGAGCGATAGGTTCCTTGAGCGATTCACTCACCCAGGAAGCAAGTAGCCATTTTAATCCCATTAACACCGCTTTTCTTGCTGGAGATATGCTGCACCGCACAGCACACATACACCGCGATGGTTCTGACAAATCATAACAGAAGGATTGGTTCAGGAGATTGGTTAAACCAGATCAGTTGTTATTGTGCGAATTTTATTGGAATGATCACAGATGTCACTTTAAACTTTTCTCAGTATCTGTGACGGTAAGTAGACCCTGTTTTTTTTATGTGGAAGGCTCTTTTCCTCACGGATCATTGGCGAAGGCATCCAGCGACAGGTGTCAGAATGTACGACGGCACAAAAAACGAAAATTGTATCTTCAGGGTCGATGTAGGTATCTGCTTCAATGCATTTATAAGGACGGATAGGAAGAAACTAAATTGGCTAATTCAGGCAGACAGGGCAGTCCATGTAATCCCCGCCAGGAGTGTCGTCTGGCGTTTACCTATAGTAGATGTCTCTGACCCAAGATTAAGAAGGGTCGCAACTGATTTCAGGGCAAAAGGCAAACACGATGTGGGGCTCATACGAACCCTTAAGAATAACCCCGAAGTCTGAGTATTGTCCTTGCATAGCAAAAGAGCCGTTAAAACCCGAGGCTGTGCAAGAAATTACTCCAGTCTTTGAATCTCTCTTCTAGGCTGGAGTGATAATCCCCCGTGAATAATCACTGGTGAGAACACCCATTTTTTTCGTTAAAAAAGGCACACATTCCAGGTGAATTGGGGGAATGGAGGTTTGTTCATGACCTGCAGGTTATCAAGAACGCTGTTGTTCTGCACACCCCAAATGTACCCAACCCCTTTATTATATTGGCTCAAATTCCACCGGATGTAAATGGCTCTCTATTGTGGATTTAGCAAATACCTTGTTTTGTGTACCGTTACACGCCGACAGTCAATTCTGGTTCACTTTTCCATTCAAAGGCCAATAGTATACTTTCACGTGACATTTTCAAGATTACTGTGAGTCCCCACCATAATTAACGAGGCTCGACACAGGAGCCTGGAGACTCTTGTTTTAACCGGGAAGGGGTCAGCCCTTCTGCAGTATGTAAACGAATGCTTAATCGCAGCATCAAATAGAAACAATGTGAGAAAGGTAGGCTTGCGATGCTCTGCCATCTAGTCTTGCAAAACTACAACTTGTGGAACAACAGTTGAAGTTCTTAGGTCACTTAATATCTGAACAAGGAAAGGTCATTGGTCAAGACAGAGTTCAAGCAAACCAGCAAAATTCAAAGCCTCACATGAAGAAACAATTGCTATCCTTTTTGGTCATGTGATCCTACTTAGAATGTTTAACCCACATTACGCAACCCTTCAGGCGCCCAAAATTGACATAGCTCATGGTCCAGGTTTGCAGAGCTAGAGTCCGTTGCAGTGACCCCTGAGGCCTAGAGTGCCTTTTTTGAATTGAAATGGCACTCCAAACTACACCAACACTGGGATTCCAAATCCAAACAAGCCTTTTGTACAAACAGTGGATGCGAAGCGTGCCTGCATGACATCTGTGCTGATGCAGAATTACGTGTGGAAAATTGAGGCCAGTAGCTTATTTTTCACCTCAATTTAGATCCCGTAACGGCAGTTTTGCATAAATGCCTCCGTGTTGTGCCTGCATTTGAAATGACTGTTGGAGCTTCCAGGGACATAGTCCGCTTTGTTGAATTAAACCTACTGGTCCCACATGCAGTATCCTTACTGCTTTCTGAGCAAAACAGAGCACACATGTCGGCAGCACGTTGGCTCACATACAATGCTATGCTATTGGAGAAGCCTAACATGGCAATAAAGCGATGTAACGTCCTTAATGCTGCTTGTCTTCTCCCCACATAAGGAGACGGAAACCCACATGACTGTGTCGCTGTAATTAATGACATTTGAAGCCCGAGACCAGACGTGTAGGATTCACCAATTTAGAATCTGGATACGGCGTTCTATTGTGGATAGGTCAGTATTCAGAAGCAAAGAGATAGGCCAGTGTCTGGTATGTTGTAGCAACTACCCACGAGGTAGTCAAAGCGGGATCACTTCCTTCTCATCTGTCAGCGCAAGCAGCAGAGATGATTGCCTTGATTGAGGCATGTAAATTGGCCGAAGGAGGAACAGTGAATATTTACATCGACAGCAGATATGCATTCGGGGTTGGACATAATTTTGGATCCCTGTGGAAAAACAAGGGCTTCTTGACCTCCACTGGAAAGCAAATCACATAACATGGCCTGATCTCTGACCTCCTGAAAACAGTCCGATTGTCTAAATCAATCACTATATGTCCATGTGAAGCCCACAGGAAAAATTATGATTCAATTTCTCAAGGCAATGAAAATGTAGACTGAGCGGCAAGGACGGCAGCCAATCAGCCGCCAAGTGATCAGTTTGACATGTGTATGTCAAATATTTGTTATCCAAAGCAGATTTATGGGAGTTACAGTCGCAGGCCACATCGAAAGAGAAGCGTGAATGGACAAGGGCAGGGTGCAGAATGAGGGAATGGATGTGGTGTGGCCCCAATGGTAAACCCTTTCGACCACGATCTTTATTCCCTTTCTATGCCAAAGTAACACACGGTAAGGATCATGTCTCAAAAGTGGGGATGTACGACAATATTTCAGCACGCTGGTACAGAAAGGGATTTACTCATTACTCAAAAAATAATGTGAATAATGTGTTATCTGTGCCACTAATAATGTGGGGAGGGGAATACAAATGAATCAGGCAGAACACCCCCAATCCCAAAGACCCTTTGAACATTTACAGATGGAGTTTATTGAACTAACACCCAGCGAAGGGAAAAGGCATTGTCTGGTAATAGTTGATGTTTTCCCAAGGGTTGAAAGTGCTCCGACGTCTAAACAGGATGCCAGTGCGGTAGCCAAGACTTTGCTAACTGAAATAATTCCGAGATGGGGCATCCCTGAAAAGCTAAGCAGCGACAATGGAAAGCCATTTATAAATATTGCCCGACAGCAGATCAGTGATTACTTGTGAATAAAGGTGAGGCAACATTGTGCCTATCACCCAGGGAGCGGTGGGGCAGTGGAAAGAGAGAAAATTACCCTTAAAAATAAATTGACAAAATATTGTGAGGAACTAGAGGTTACATGGACAAAGGCATTTCCAATTGTGCTAATGTATATGAAGGAGAGGAAGAGTAAATCTTAGGACGTTTGAGATTTTGTTTGGAAGGTGGCCCAATACAGGAATTGGCCCAAGACCGATTGTAAGACAGGTAACAGACCACTGTGAGGACGAGATGTTATGTTACGGTATAAAACTCTCCACACTTCTGTCTCAAATACAGAATCAAAAGAAGGGCAGCACTACCCCAACCTACAGAAGGGAAGATGCACAATCTAGAACCTGAAGACTGGCTGGTGGTGAAAGACTTCAGGAGCAAAAGCATGAAGGCGAAGAGCTGGCTGGGATTGTTCCAAGGGCTCCCTACAACACAGACAGCTGTTAAGATTGCCGAAAGAGCCACGTTGATACACGCCAGCCATTGCAAACGTGTAGCTGACATTGAGGAGACATTGGACAACACCGGATCCAAATAAGTGTAAGTAGTGATTAGTAGACTCATAGAAATATGGGGCTGCATGGCAGGACGAGTCGTGAAGGCAGGGGTGTCTGGGATAGAACCGCAGTCGGTAATCTTAACCAAGGATGTTAAGTTGACATTTACATGCCACCCATGCCCGTTTGGTAACCAAGACGACTATAAATAAGTCACTAAATATTTACGCAGAGATCCTTGTGTACCCAGTTACTGGCACTTAGTAGTATCTACCACGGCTACAGATACACCTGACACGGGATATCGGTTTCCTGTTATCAAGGAAGGAGGTGCCATGGCAAGGGTAATAATAACCAAGATTCAGAAGAGCGATGACGAAGCCTGGTGGTGTGGAATAGATAGACCCTTCTCCGATATCCATAGACAGATGAATATAGTGATACAGCCTCGCACCCACCCTACCCGAGATGCAGTGCAAAAGATCCTCCAAGAAATAGTAGCTCCTGGACTCGAAAAGATGAATGTTCAATAACCCGAACTGCAGATGGGCGGAAAGGCCTTTTCCTAGCGGACAGAAATAGAAGAAAGAAAGAAACTGATACGCAGCTAAAATGATCACAAATGAAAAAAAAAAAGTGGATTCATTGAAAAAACTTACAGCGACATATTTCACTTTCCGTGGAAGTCTACTGTTAAGGACTCAGTGCTCTCACTGCTGTAGCAATGCGGGATTTCCTCTGAACGTTTATGTTGTTGACAACCTTCCCAAAGCAGGGAATGTTGTATGGAATTGGCAATTAATCGAGTATTGTCACAAACAGGATTCAGACTAGCATAAAACAAAGAAGTGCGAATCCTGGAAATCTGAATCAACAACAGGAATTGACAGAGAAACTCTGACAGCATCTGTGGAGACAAAGAGATTTAATGTTTCATATCACAGAATCAGGCTACTTATGCTTTTTATTGTTTTATTGCCTGGGTAATTGTCAATTTCACTTCGTGAAACAGCATACTCACCAGAATCTCTCATTAGCTGATAGACGTCATGTGTAAAAATGCAAAATTTCTTTATCGGCTGTAATGCTGTTGCTGTTGCCCTGAGTTGGTGAAAGGCTGGCCTTCATTACCTTTTTCTTCGCCTTTATGTCAATGAGCAGCCATAGTGAATGGATAATTTCTGTTTGTCTCCCTTTGTGTCTCTGTACCATCTCACTCTCTTCTACGTTCTCCCACTCTCTGTCCGTCAATATCCCTCATTTTTCATTTCTACTCTTGGAAAAGTGTTAAAATAGGAGGCTGTTCCGTGACTTTCTCCGCCCCCCCCCCCTTCCCCCCGGCCAGAGTGTGTAGAACTGGGCTCATAGTCTCCAAGTAATGTCTGTGTTACTTAGGTCTGAGATCAGATGACATTTGTTCACTCAAAACGTTATGAGCTTTTACAATTCTAAATAGTATTCATAATAGACCAGAAAAAAAGGAGTTTCACTCCAATTATAGGATTTCTATGATGCCATTGCCGTTTGCCTAAAATCAATGAATGGTGACAGCAGACAATGAGAGCAATTATCTCATTGGATGCGTTATTACTACAACATTGTCGTGCAAGTCTGCAGTGTCTCCTGCGTCTCTTCAGTATTCCCAAAAAAACTTGAAAAGACGGACGGAGAATAATAGTAGAAGAGATAGACAAATCCTTGTCGAACAGAGGAAAAAGAACTCTGCGTTGAATTAGCAGGATAGAACATAGATTAATGGGTCCACATCAGGCGGTAGGGCTTGGTAGCAGGAAATAACAACGGACTGAGCTCAAACACAAGAAGCATGCTGAGCCGTCACTTTCGCGATGTTGGATAAACAATACGGCTCTTACAAAAAGTTTAAACAATGAACTTTCAATGTACAGAACATTTGACAGCATTTGACACCATTAACGCCTGGTTGTTACTATATGCTTTAACTGACGAAACCACAGACACTATTCTTCAAATCAATAAGGGCATTTAATCAAGTATATGATCACAGTTAATCGGACCACCTTTCTGTAATAAAGCTGCTCCATGAGAATTTATATCAACGTCCGCTTGTGCAGGAAAGAAGTTCACAGCTGGTGACTCTCCACTGAAAATGTACAGGAAGAGGCAATCTCTTCTTGCTTTGATTTCAAACGGATGCCTTCACCTCTTTAACCTGACAGGATAAACGGTATGCGTTCATCATCCCTGGGCCGATTTACCGCGTGAATATGCACAGAGGGAAACTCATACCAAGAGACCAGGGTAATTGTGGTGAATTTACCAGGAGTGGTGTGTGAGTCGGTGTTAACAGTGGGCAGTAAGGGCTAAACCATTAGCACTGACATTGATCCTTGTACCAACAGCTCCTCACTCACTTTCTGCCTCATTCATCCCAGTCATCATTGACTTTCAGTTTATCCTACTTTCCCTTCGAAACTTTACGCTTGTTCCGGACCACTTTCGGGTGTCCACTTGGAAACTGCAGCTTTTTCAAACGAAATTCTGGAGAATGCACGTCACTCTTTGGGATAGGCTTCACTGCCCAACCATAATTACTCAAGAGATTGAGATGGTAAGTTACTTTACTTCGTCCTCGAAGTGCTCAACACAATGATACAGCCATGATGTCGATAGGGAGGGAGTTCCAAGAATTAGACATAGCGACATTGAATGTACAGCGAGATAGTTTCAGCTCAGAAAGGCGAGATCCTTAGAGGGGATTTGCAGTGACAATTTATTCGTGTATGTGCTGCCATGGCTGCCAGAGGATGTGGTGGAGGCTCGTACAATTGCAACATTTAAGAGTCATTTGAAATGGTATATGAGTAGGAAGGGTTTGGAGGGATATGGGCCGTGTGCTGGCAAGAGGGACCAAATTGGGTTGGGATTTCCGGTCACCATGGGCAGGTTTAAACGAAGGGTCTGTTTCCCTGCAGTACATCTCTATGACTCTATGATTCCAGCTGGATGCAATCAATCACTGGATTCCTTCTGGCAGAATCGGGTCTGTGCTCTCTCTGGAAGCAGAAAATGGTTTTCATTCAGATTAGCCACAAGAAGAGAAATAAATCTTCATTTCCTGACTTGGAATTTTATCCAGGCCTGGGCGATTCAAACCCAGACTCTGAAGCAGGGACTCCACTGAAGTTGACAATAACCCTTTCGACCGAACCTGTACAAAATCTTGTGCCTTTCGTTCTTTGTCCCCACATTTTGAAGCACCGGTCCTTGCCATGGGTGGTGAAGGAGCTAACTACTGCCTCGCAGAAAAACCGTGGGGTCAGAGACCCGATCGATCTGTCATGCAGCGGGGATTGCATTGCTCAGAACAGACGTGTTTGCTGTGTGGGACTGAAATTGAGCTCGATCACACACAGATACGGTGCAACAGCTGCCAGCAGATGTGGAGATGGTTGGGATGGTTTCATTCACACTCTGGGAAAAAGACTGGATCCTAAATTCAGGGGAGCTAAGTGTCACAGATAGAAGGCTGAAAATTGGTTTGGGAACGATATGAGTCATGACCGAATGGTGGGCAGACCAGATGGGCTGAAAGCTCTAACTGTCCTCCGATGCCTTCTGGTCTCTGGCCATCCAGTATCTAAGGAAATAGAAACAGAGTTAATCGTGCATTTCGAAGTCCTCCTCTCATAACTCGGTGAGGTGAGAGATGGAACAGATCTGCTATTAAATTTTGAGACTGGGAGAATGTTTGGAGACGGAGTAATAAAAGAGAAACTGAGTATAAAGTTGAGAGTCAGGAGATATTCAATAAAAAAGGTAGACGGAGATGGACATGGAGAAATAAGTGTCACTGGGCTTGAAGATTTAACTCGGTTTTCCATTCCAAGATTCTACCAGACCTGCTGAGATTTTCCCGCAATTTATTTTGTTGGTACTGAAACAGAAGGGAGAAGTGTGATCCTGGACCAATCAGCTATGTCTGCTCTGTGGACGTTTGAATTCCCTGTTCGAACAAATCACTTCTGACCCACACGGAAACCTCACTATCCTGCATCACCCCCACCTCTGTTACTGACAACAAGCTGTTCATGACGTAAACCCATATTGGTACACAACAGCATCATGTACCGAGTGAATTGGGAAAATTTCAGGGAGAGTTCCATTCAGTTTCCATCAGAGCATTCTCATTCAGTTAATTCAGCAGCACCATTTGACATGCAGCTGTCACTGTCATGTGGCCATTCGCATTCGACGTCTCTGGACATTTTGGTTGGGGCACGTTTGAAATGGTAACTCACGTTTTGGAAGGGACATCGTTTATAGCATATTCGGCTGAACTGGTAACCTTGTCTCTTGCACCTGCAGTACGGTGGAGACAGTTTTCACTCAGAAATCAAGAGATGATCAAAAACGGAGGGAAAAATGTGTCAACAAAACCTGCCTCAGCGAGCGAATTCGCTCTTGCAACATTAATGGAGAGCGGCAAACCGATTAGCAAACAACAGCTCCCTGCGTGGGTCTCGACCCCACATCATTGAGATGAAAGGTCTCAAGCTCTACCGACTGAGCGAACCAGGACAGGATTGGTGTTGGTTAATTTATGATTTCATACTGAGTTTAATTCAGCTGACACGGCAATTTTCAAAAATCTCGTTCATTCCTCCCCATTTCAAATAACATTATTCAAGTCTTTCAAATCACAGATTTATTCCTTCAGACTATTACAATCCATTTAGGCCTTGCCCCGGGATTTACGATTCTCTGCTAATATTTTGACCCTGATCCTTAGGTCGCCGAACTGATTCCCAGACACTCTGGTAGATTGCCAGTCAATCGGGAAAATACCTCAGGAAACCAAATCGTTTCTGATTAGAGTGTAGGGAATCCCATATGCTGAAGAGACAGAGTCCTCACAATTCAACACTTTCTTTGTTCTACCTGCCTACAAAGTTTACCACTTCTAATATTCGAGAGAGTAATTCTGATTATAAAATGTTTTAAAAACAGGAACAATCTTCTGAAGCCATTTCCAATTTGAATTCGAATTTTTTACCCTTTCACACGGTAACAGCCGTTCCTGAGGAAGGAGTTTCCATTAGGTGTGTCCCAGGGCTGGGCAGGAAGCCGCTGATTGAAACTGCAGTGGCCCCTTTCTAGTGGCAGCAGGGGTTTGTAGAGAGTGGGGTCACATTCTGCTGCACGTGACCGTCTCACTCACTGTGGACTCAGGGTCAATTATGGATGAGTTCCCGTGGTTGTATTGTCAGTATATGGTCGGTCACAATACTTGATGTGAAATATTTGAGGCTCTGTGCTCTTTTTGGGCTTGGACAACCAACATTTCAGCCAAATGCTCTGACCATTTGAGACACAGCAACTGGCAGCAAAATTGTGCGTCTACACATCCAAACGCACAGTGCTCGAGAGGAAGTGAACAGCAGTCGTTCTCATTATTTTAAGAATCAGTTGCTCATGTTCCCGTGTTTATCGCAGAGAGGGTGAGAGACTCGAGGAGTAACAAACACACCCATAAAGCAACATCAGGACCTGTGTAGTTCTGTCATAAGAAGCTGCCTGCAGTTGTTCTATTGCAAAGTTTGGTTTCAAACCCACGACGCAATAGAGACTGGACCCGAAACCCAGCACATTAAACCTCTCTGGATTAGTGGTGCTGGAAGAGCACAGCAGTTCAGGCAGCATCCGAGGAGCAGTAAAATCGATGTTTCAGGCAAAAGCCCTTCATCAGGAATACAGGGCTCTTCAGCACCACTAATCCTCAATCTGGTCTCCAGTATCTGCATTCATTGTTTTTACCTACATTAAACCACTCGGCGACGCTCCCTGACGATAACTAAGCGCCAAACCTGTCAAGACTAATGTTTCAGCATCGCTTCACTTCAGGCAATTTCCCCTGGCACTTTCTATGAATACCTTCGCATAATTAAAAAAAAATATTTACAACAATTTGAAAGGTTTGTACGGTGTGGACATTAGTGAGAAGCTGAATATTCTTCGATAGTTTTCCCCGGAGCTTCAGGCCTGAGGGATGTCCTTGGAAAAGTTTACAAAATAATGAGGTAGACGAGCAGAGAACATAGTCAATCTACAATTTTTCAGAGGTCACGTGAGTTTAAAGCGAGATAGCATAGGTTTTATGTGAGAGCAGTACAATTTGAAAGGGAGACATTTTTGTGCGTGTGGAATAAATTGCCACATTTAGTGGCATCTAAATGGGTATACAGACAGGAAGTGTTCGGAGAGATAAGGGACAAATATTGGCAAATATGTTCAGATTAGTTACGGTCATCTGTTCAGCAGGTGCAAGTTGGAGAAGAAGGCAATTCTGTGACACTCCAGTACCTGACAACAGTTTCAATAGACCACTTGCAAAAACGCATGCTGTTTGTTACGAAGTCAGCGTGTTTGAATTTTATTTTTTCTTGAGGCGTAATGTTTTGAAATGACACAGAGAGGAATGTTTTCCAGACATTTACAGACAATGACCATTCTCCTTGATACATTCCCAAGTTCTCCATCAAATAATCTCGTTGACTAAAAAAAACCTCAGAAATCGTGTTATCCCCTCAACTCTCCAGAGAATCCAAAAACTGACAGCTCTTAACGTGGACAAGGTGCAGAACTCAAAAGGCAGAGTCATTATCAGACACACAAACTCATTACTTCTGTCTGTGAGGCAGTGCGAGACGTGTATGTCCAGAACTGTTCACACAGATAGCACCGAAACAATTCCAAACGGAGCTTGCCGACATTCTGGAGATTTAGTGCATTGCCAAGTAACAGAAAGAGCTCAAGTAACATAAAACAAAACAGAAAACTGTACCATGCAAAGTGAATATTACCAATTATATTCTCGATTAAATTAGCTCAACAATGCGCTGGTGCCTCCAACTGATCGAGCGAGCCAATCTCCAGGCTCCCTCACCAGAACAGTAATGAAGGAAATGAGAGAAATATAACAAAGTTTTACGTTGCGATTGACCAACTTTTAGCCACAACAACAAAAAACGAGGGAGCAGATTTAGTGCAGGATCTGGCTTCACAACAACGGTGAAATAACGACGTCCACTCACTTTCAGGGAAAACTGTGAACAACTCACATTGTCCAGAATATGAATACACAGCGCGGGCTATTTAGTTCCCATATTCTACTGCTGCCCCGATATTCATACGAAAATGTACCTTTCAAAGAGAGCGTTTGTAGCTGTGGAATGACAGTGGCAGCCGTTTCCCCTCGCTCTTACTGCCGCCCTTGGTAGTGTAGGGGCCGATATTCTCATCTTACACGCGGTAGTTGAGTGTGCAATTCTCTGTTGTGGAAAAGCGGAGTGTTTTGGAGCAGAAAGATGTGAAGTTCGGATGCTTCTGGAGTTCTTGTTGAAAAGTTCGGTGACGCGAGGAAGATGGTTTGCAGACTTTTCCTCGCCTGTCTGGGTGACATTCTCACCGCTACAGAGGTTCATGTGAAGCGCTGCTCTCATGTTTTGGTACGAATTCATTTGGTTTCATTCACGCTGCTTCCGTTTGTTGGGGTTGCAGATTGGGTCCAACGGATGGAATCCGTGGATGAGTGCCCTGCTTCCAGGAATTGTCTGGCTGTCTTCTGCTTGCCCTGTCCGATTATTGTTGTACTATTCTAGTCGAATGTGTGGCCCTTGCCGTTTGTACGTATTGCTACTAGGGACTGCTGGACTGACGCCCACACAAATTCTTTGCCAAGAACCAATATCCACACACTTTCATTCGCAAATGCATGGCACACAAAGTTCGCAACGAGGATATGCTTTGAGGTAATTTTAAAATCATGCTTCCCTGTATTAAAAACAAATTCTGGAAAACGATATCCAGACTCCTCCGAACACTCGGACTTATGACAGCACAGAAACCGAGAGCCTCACTCAGACAACAACTCACGAGAAAACAAGGCCCAATCCGCATCATGTGCAGGTCAAACGTGGTTGACGACATTCCCCGCAGGGACTGCACGAAACACGACATAGGAGAAAGAGGCTGACAACTAGAGAGCTGCATTCATAATTTCTCCTGGACTGTAAACACCTCGGACAGCTGTTCCTTGCAGTTATGCACAGAATATTGAATTTCTCTGATTCCAAGGCTTGGAACTCGGATGATATGACCGTCTGAAGCACTGGTTACTTCCTTGTGTGAGGTAACTCCTGATGGAACACATGTACCACTCTATTGCTCATTGAGAAATATATCCAAAATAGGAGCTCAGAGCAGCATTTCTGTTGTCTTTCTGGTGCTGTCCCTGACATGCCCTGTGGCACTACACTTATTCTGTGATTCCTGAGGGTTTGGCACATGATTCCACGATCGCACTATGGGCAGTAATCTGCATTTTCGCTTCAATAACGGGTGTGTGAAGCGGAGGTCCACCATTCTCTCTTCAATTTTTCTCTTCTTTTGCGCAACTGCAATACAGTAAAGGATCAATTCATATTGTAAGATGATATACAGAGGCCTGTGAAATATCGAAGTTTTAATGACATTTATGCAATGGTTAGAGATTACCTCGATTCAGTAAATAAGGACGTAAAGTCTGTTTGGCTGGAGTTGAGGAACAGTGAGGAATGAACTCACAAGCATGTGTAGTTTACAAGCCCACTCGCAGTAACCACAAAGCGAAATAAATCGTACAAGGAAAAAATATTGTGTGTGAGTGACGAAAATGGCAATAGTCATGCGTGATCTTAACTTCCCATCTAAAACTCTCGGTTCCATTGTAAAAACGTTTGGAGAACAATAATCAAAAAAATCCCACATGTCCCATAAAACATCACGAGGGATATCTTGGTAATTGATTACTCTACTGGTGACTTAATTTCCCTATTTTCTTGAAAACCATCTCTTTAATTGTGAGCATCAGAAAAGGCTTTCTTTTGGCAGCAAGAAATAAATATGTGATTAACCTTTGTTCGTTTCATGTATAAGAACACTGAGACTCCTCTGCACTGCACATCTTTTGCGTTTCTATCGATTTTAATAGTAGCGTGTCTTTTGATTCTTCCCAACAAAGTATATGAACTCGCATTCCCGACATGAAACTGCATCTGCCAAGAATGCTCTAATTGTTGGACGGAATCCTGAGGAACAGAATGTACATGTATTTGGAAAGACAAGGATTGATTCGGGACAGTTAACATGGCTTTGTGCGTGGGAAGTCATGTCTCACAAACTTGAATGAATTTTTTGAAGTAACAAAGAAGATTGATGAGGACGAAGCAGTAAATGTGATTTATATGGACTTCAGTAAGGCGTTCAACAATGTTCCCCATGGGAGACTGATTGGCAAGGTTAGACCTCATGTAACAGCAGTGGACCTAACACCGACCCTTGTGGTACGTCGCCAGTACCTGGACACCAAGAAGAACATGTTCCATCAACTATAACAATGTTTTCTATTGGCAAGCCAATTAATGATCAAAGCTGCCATCTCTCCCACAATTCCATTCCATCGCATTTTATATAATAGCCTATTGTGGGGAACCTTATCGAACAACTTGCTGAAACCCATATCCACCACATCAATCGGTTTACTGTCATCTCCCTGTTTGGTCACTTTGTCAAAAAAGTCAATAAGATTCGTTAGGCAAGGCCTACCCATCACAAAACCGTGCTGACTGTCCCTGATCAGATTTTTCTTTTCTAGATGGTCATAAATCCTATCTATAATAACCTTTTCCAACACGTTACTAACAACTGCAGTGAGACTCACTGGTCTGTAATTAGCAGGGTTGTCTCTACGACACTTTTTGAACACGGGAACAACGTATGCTATGCTCCATTGCACAGGCACTATTCCTGTAGATAACGATGATTTGACGATCGATGCCAAATGCTCATCAATCTCTTCCCTTGCTTCCCAGAGGATACGAGGACAGATCCCATCCCCAGGGGACTTGTCTGTTATCACATTCTGCAGTATTTCTATCACCTAATCCTTGTGAACCTCAATCTCTAGTACTCTGGACGCAAGTATCTCAGTATCTTCCTCTCCTTTCATACCTTTGCTGTCATTTGTAAGCTGCGAGACACCAATGTAAAAGAAGAAAAGCACAAAGGTAGGAAAAGATATTTGCAGGCAAACTGAGTCAAAATTATTTATTGAAAGGAAAGGAAAATCACACTTGGCAATTTGCCATATCTCTTTGCGAACATGACCAGCAGAAGTAAGCAAGGGAGCTATTGATTTGAGTATTCTCGGACCTGAAGCAAACAAAGGTTAGTGACACATTCATTTCTTTTTCTGGCGAACGAAATGATCTTTCCTGATGGTTACAATGAAAGAGATGGTTCCCAATAAAAGACAGAGATTAATTCGCATGTAGATATATTTCAATGTGACACGATTCATTTTCAGTCCCTAATTACCCCAGAGATGGAGGAGGTGAGTTACTTTTCTTCACTCTTCAACTCCTCAGCACGGAGGTACAAACATGACACCGCTAGAGATGGAATTCTTGAATTGGGAACCAGAGACACTGAAGAAACTAGGCAAAAGTGAGGACTGCAGATGCTGGAAACCTGACTTTAGATCAGAGTGATGCTGGAAAAGCACAGCAGGTCAGGCTGCATCCGAGGAGCAGGAGAGTCGACGTTTCTGTTGCCAGTCATGCTCCGCTGCACAAACAATTTTCGTTTTTGGCTCAGATTTCCAGCACCTGCAGCTATTTGTTTTATGTTAACCTTCATAATGTTTTGGACAAAACCAATGACCTGCCAGCATCGGAAAATCGGCAGAAGTACTGGTACACCGATATGTTTGCTGAACAATACAACCATTCCATGAGCGGGAATACGATCCGGGCCACGGTGCTGAGAGTACCGAATCCTCACAAGTAAATAACAAGACAAGGCGAGAGATACTATCGTATTTGGTGTAAATAAAACACCCTGTCTGAACATTTTCGTTGCAGATTTTTTTTCAAATTGTCTTCGAAGATTTACAAAGTGGGAAAAGGCCATTCCGCCCGTGTGCATTGCGGCTAATCAGAGAGCCATGTATTCCAGTCGCAGTTTCGAACTTTGGCCCAAAGCCTCGTGTGTTCTAATGTTTCCAGGTCAAATGTCAATGAGGTTATCCTATGTTCTTACATTGCACAATAATGGGACAGAAGTATAACGAATTGTAACTCTTTTGAGGAACTCATGCTCATTTTCACCACAGAGGGAGACACACCAGAAGATACCGCCAAACTGACGGAGGTGTCCGTTGTGGGAGAGCTGGAATTTGAAATGGACAATAGGACAAATGCAAGCTTTACATGCGGAAGCACAGAGGAGATGTCCCGAGAGAACTTTACAAGGGGAGCGTCAACGTATACCACGGTTAAAGCGAAATATCCCCCCTCGAGCCAGGTAGGACACGAACGTACAATCTTCTGATCCGAAGTCAGACGCGTTATCCATTACGCCACTGGCCCAAGAGACAAACCTGCACTAGGCAGAATGTCGATATGTAATGCCATGGACTTTCACGGAATCAGAATTAAAAAGGTGATCAAGCACCGAAGATAATCACCAACATTGCTTCACTTCGAAGTTTCCAATTTGTGAAGCAGTGCCTTTCACTGGCAAAGGAGAGACATTTGTCCTCAGCTGCCTGCTTCAGGGTCGCCTCCTTCTCTGCTGGAAGTTTCCATCGTTTTATTCACAGTCACGACGCGAATTCATGATCCACTCCAGTGAAAAAGTGTCATGATGTCGTCCAAACAAGACCCTGCAGAAACTCGGCGAGAAACCTCTGGTCATTTCGAGCTCAGGATGTGGAATCAGACGAGATGCGTGACACCTTTTATTGGCGCTGCCACTTCACTGAAATTAGCGGCTCAAAACGAGCCGTTGTAAGCATCAGCTTGATTTGTACCTTCCTGCATTGCATTTACTCAACAAAATCAGATCGCTCCCATCCGGCCCAGCTGACTTATCTATTTTCACACTCTGCAGTATTTCTAATATCTCTTTCTTGTGAACCTCAATCTCTTCTCGTCTAGACGCAAGTAGCTCTGTATCTTCCTCGCCAACATTTTCATTTTCTATAGCGAACACTGTCGAAAAATATTTATTTAGTGCTTCCCCTATCTCCTCTGACTCCACACACAACTTCCCACTATTATCCTTGATTGTCACAAATTTAACTCTCGTCATTCTTTTATTCCTGACATACCTATGGAAAGCCTTAGGGTTAACTTTGATCCTATCTGCCAACAACTTCTCATGACTCCTCCTGGCTCTTCTCAGCTCTCTTTTTAGGTCTCTCCTGATATCGTCGGAACCCTCGAGCGCTCTAACTGAGTTTTCACATTTTGTCCTAACATAAGACTTCTTGTTCTTCTTGACCAGGGATTCCACTTCTTTAGTAAACCACGGCTCACGCGTTCTATATCTTCCTCCCTGCCTGACAGGTACATACTTATCTAGGACACACAGGAGCTTTTCCTTGAATAAGCTCCACATTTTAATGTGCTCACCCCCTGCAGTTTCCTACCCCATTCTACGCTTCCTAAATCTTACCTCATTGCATCGTAATTTCCCTTCCACCAGCTGAAACTCTTGCTCCGTGGAGTACACCTATCCCTTTCAATCACGAAAGTAAACCTGAGAGAATTGGGATCGCTGTCCCCAAAGTGCTCACCTACTTCCGAATCTAAAACCTGGCCAGGCTCGTTACCCAGTACTAAATCGAAAGTGGCTTCGTCCCTTGAAGGCATGTGTACGTACTGTGTCAGGAAGCCCTCCTGCACACACTGGGCAAAAAATGACTCATCTATAGTACTCGTACTGTAGTGATCCCAGTAAATATTTGGATATTGTCTTGAGTGTTCCAGAGTTTTTCATTGTCCCAGAGTCCAGATGAAGTTTGCATTCCTCACGTACGTGAGCGAGAATGATTTCAATGTCTCAGATCAGTTCCTGTCCCGAGAACATCAGATTCAATGTCCCGTCCTCTACTCGGTCCGACAGTTCACACTTCTTCATTCTCCTCTGATTCCATTTCCCAAAGAGTTTCTCAAGATTTACAAAGCTGGAGCCTAAATTATATGGTTTGCTTCCTAAACATTTTTTCAACTGCCAACTGACAATATTTTCACAGTATCTCTTCACAATCCTCTGGCTTGCACCATGTCCAGGGATGAGAAGTCCCGTTTGGTGGAGAGATTCCCGAGGCTGATGAGTTTCACTTTGGAACAAAGATGGTTAAGTGGCGATTTCCTGCGGTTGTTTCTAATGATGGGAGAGGGAGCGGTGGGGAATGAGCACTTTGACGAGCAGGAGGAAGTGTTGCCACTGACCCGAGTCAGAGAACAGTGGACAGGGATGAAAGGAATCTAATGAAAAGCAGCACTTCTGCTCAGGACGTTCAATAACAGCTGCAGAAACCCGATGTGTCGAGCAGTGTATCTGGAAAGAGAAACAGGGATAATGTTTTAAATATGGAACATTTCTGATGTAGAACTCGAGTTTCCCAAGTCTAATCAAATTACCGGCCTGGTTCACAAAATAGTTTTTCTGAACTTTGAGCGAAAATTGCACCAGCAGGGAAGCATTCATAACGTCGTCAGTAGGATTCGAACCTACGGGGGGATACTCCAATCGATTTCAAAATCCATCGCCTTAACCACTCGGCCATGACTACAGACAGCTCCGGTCGGTTGAGCATTGACCAAATCAGCGTGGGGAAACTCCAATGGATTTCTAATCCATCGCCTTCACCCCTCGGCCATGACAACAGACAGCTCAGAGCGGTTGAGCATTGACCAAATCAGCCGTGATCTCATTGAAAGCTACCGTTGACTTGATGAGCGAAATGCTTCCATCTCTTTTCATACCTTTGCAGTCATTTGTAAGTTGCGAGACACCAATGTAAAAGAAGAAAAGCACAAAGGTAGGAAAAGATATTGGCAGGCAAACTGAGTCAAAATATTTATTGAAAGGAAAATCACACTTGGCAATTTGCTAGACCTCTTTGCTAACATGTCCAGCAGAGGTAAGCAATGATCTGAGTATTCTTGGACCTGAAGTGATGCTGGAAAAGCACAGCAGGTCAGGCAGCATCCGAGGAGCAGGAAAGTCGACGTTTCTGTTGCCAGTCTTGCTGCGTTCCGCAAACAATTTTCGTTTTTGTCTCAGATTTCCAGCACCTGCAGCTATTTCTTTTATGTTAACCTTCATAATGTTTTGGACAAAACCAATGACCTGCCAGCATCGGAAAATCGGCAGAAGTACTGGTACACCGATATGTTTGCTGAACAATACAACCATTCCATGAGCGGTAATACGATCCGGGCCACGGTGCTGAGAGTACCGAATCCTCACAAGTAAATCCTCACAAGAACATTTTCGTTGCAGATTATTTTCAACTTGTCTTCGAAGGTTCACAAAGTGGGAAAAGGCCATTCCGCCCTTTGTGCATTGCGGCTAATCAGAGAGCCATTTTTCTAGTCGCAGTTTCCAACTTTGGCCCAAAGTTTGATCATGGTGTCATGCAGAAACTCAGCGAGTTCACTCAGACATTTTTGTGTGTGCAGAATGATTTGCCACATTTAAGGCAAATTCAATGGCATCCGAATGGGTATATAGACAGGAAGCGTTCGGAGAGATAAGGAACACATTTTGGCAAATATGGTTCAATTAATTTCGGTTATCGTTTCAGCAGGGACAGGTTCGATAGTAGGGTCTTTTTCCGTGCTCGGCATCTTTGTTCTGCTCCCGCAGCTGACACCAGTTTTAATGGACCATTTGGAAAAAAAAACATGCACTCTGTTTGTTACGCAGTCAGCGTGTTTGCCTATATTTCTGAAAGGTGGATGGGACAAGTTGACCCAGCAATGAGGGTCTTTCCGGACTTTTGCTGCCAATGACCGTTCGTTTGGCACCTTCCCAATTTTGCCATCAAAGAGTTTGGCTGAAGAATAATACCGCACGGATAATGTTAGCCCCGTCAGCTCTCCAACGAATCCAGAAACTGACAACTCTTCATGTGGAACAGAAGCAAAACAGAAAGTGTGGACAATTGCCAGGCACACCGAAGCATGCATGCTGCTTTTGTTGCAGTGCAAGCCGATTATGTCATGAACTGCTCAGAGAAACGGCAGCGAGGCAATTCCGGACATACTGGAGATTTAGTGCATTGCCAAGTCACAGGAAGTGCTCAACAAACATAAAACAAAACGGAACAGCAATAATCCATGAAAAATGAAGTTTACCAATTGCACTCGTGATGAAATTAGGTCAACAATGCGTGATGACTCCATCTGATCGAGAGGACCAATCACCAGCCCCCTTCACCAGGACAGTAATGAAGGAAATGCGAGAAATACAAAAAACATTGCTCATCGCGATTGCCAACCTTTTTGCCACTGCAACAACAAAAACGGCGAGCAGATACAATGCAGAATCTGATTTCATATCAGCAATGAAGTAGTAATATCCAATCACTTTCAGTGAAAACGGTGAACAATGGAAATTGTCTGAAATATGAATACCCAGCGCAGGCTACTTGGTTCCCCGATTATACTGCTGCACAGACTTTCATATTTAAAGGTACCTTTCAAAGAGAGTGTTTGTGGCTGTCCATCTGACAATGGAAATTGTTGCCCTCGCTCTCACTGCCATTATTGATTATGTTGGGTTTGGCATCCTCACCTTGCACGCGGGAGTTCAATGTGAACTCTGCTGTGAAAAATCGGAGTGCTTTGGAGCAGAAAGATGTGAAGCTCGTTGGCTTCATGGAGATGTTGTTGGAATGTTTTGCGGTGCTGGGAAGCGGGATCCTCACAGTTCTGGGTAACATCCTCAGGGTTGCAGAGCCTGTTGTGAAGCCTACTATCCTGTGGCGGTTGGAATTGATTTAGTTTCATTGCCGCTGGGTCCGGTTGTTGGTGTTGCAGATTGGATCCTGATCAATGTGTTTATTGATGGAATCCATGGATGGGTGCCCTGCTTCTAGAAAATCTCTGGCTGCTTTCTGATTGCCATTTTCTAGTACTATTGTGCTGCTCTCGAGGATGCATGCTGTCTGTACGTATAGCTACTCGGGACAGCTGGCCGTGGCAATCAGTGACGGCCACATAAATTCTTTGCCAAGAATATGTATCCCACAACTGCATTCCCAGATGTCTGGCACACTAAATTGTCAACTAGGATATGCCATAAAGCAATTGAAACACCCATGCTTCCCTTTTTTAAAATAAATTTCTGAAAACTGATAGCCAGACATCTCTGAACACACGGATTTAGGACAGCACATAAACCAACAGCCTCGCTGAGGGAAAGCTCACCAGAAAACAATATCCAATGCCCATCTTGTGCAGGACAAATGTGGTTGTCAAGATTCCACGCAGGGACTGCAAAAAACACTATATCGGAAAAACAGTCAGACAAATAGCGAGCTGCAATAATGAACTTCAGCCAGCCCGTATACGCCACGGGCAGATGTTCTTGTAGTTGTATGTAGGGCATTGAGTGTTTCTGATTCAGGGGCTTGGACCGTCTGCAGCACTGGTTAATTCCTTGTGTTGTAATTACTGTTGGAACATATGTAAAACTCGATTGCTCATTGAGATGTACATCCAAAATATTAGCCGAGAGAAGTATTTTGGTGGTTTTTCTGGTGCTGTTCCTGTCATGCCCTCTGGAACGGGAATTATTGTGTGCTTCCTGACGATTCGGTGCATGCTTCCGTGATCGTATTTTGGGCAGAAACCTGCGTTTTAGCTTCAATGACGTGCGTTTGCAAACCTGGTACACCTCCCTGTATTTTGTTATCTCTTATTGTGTGCAATTGCAACCCGGCAAATTATTAATTTACATTGGAAGGTGACAAAGAGAGGCGTGTGAAATGCCAAGGTATTAGTTACATTTATCAATTGATTGCATATTACTTTTATTCAGGAGATAAGGATGTAAAACGTGTTTGTGTAGAAATGAGGACCAGTGAGGAAAGAAGTCCTCCGCAGGTGGAGTTTACAAGTGCACTCGCAGTAACCACTACGTACAAGAAAAGAAACTACATGTGAGTGATAAAAGATGGCAATAGCTACGGGTGATCTTAGTTTCCCATCTCCCACTCACGGTTCAATGGTAAAAAAAAAGTTTGGATGACAATAATCAATAAATCATATCGGTCCCAGAGAACAACGCGAGCCATATTTTGGTCATCGATTAGTTTACAGCTGACTTAGTATCTGTCTTTTCTTGGAAACCATCTCCTTTGTTGTGACCATCAGGAAAAATATTACATTGACATAAATAAAATGAAGATTATGTCACTACTCTTTGTTTGTTTCATGCCCAAGTACAATCAGACGACCTTGATCAACTCATTTAGTCATGCTAGCAAAGAAATCTGGAAACATGCCAAGTGTGATTTTTCGCTCAATAAATAATTTTGATTCAGTTTGACTGAAACCACCTCTCCCTAAAGTTGTGCTTTTCTTCTTTTAAAATGGTGTCCGGTATCTTCCAAATGACGGCAAAGATACGAGAAGAGATGGAAGCAATTTAGCCTATCAAGTCTGCGACAAAATTCAATGAGATCATGGCTGATTTGGTTAATTCTCAACCCCCGTTTTTATCCTCATCTCCGTGACGCTCCATGTCTGTCTATCACAGCCTTGAATACACCTCGCCTTCACAGCCCTCTGTTCTTAGGAAACCCACGGATTTGCTACCCTCTGAAAGAGTGAATATCCTCCTTATCATTTTCTTAAATGTTTGATCCCTTCAGCTGTGAGAACGCACTCTCGTCCCAATTTCTCGGGGGTGTACATCAGAGCAGAATAAGTCCCTGAAGGTAGGTCTGCGCTCTCCAGTGCTGCTCCGTGTATTTGAAACATTTTCAGATTTTGACCTCTGATTAAAAATAGTACACCTAATTTGCACATCAGATTTGCCAGTGGTGAATTTTTTCAAGAAGACTTCAATGAGAGTAATTCTACTGGCAGTGAATAGGGCTAGACAAATTAGATTACTTACAGTGGGGAAACAGGCCCTTCGGGCCAACAAGTCCACACCGCCGCGCCAAAGCACAACCCACCCATACCCCTACATTTACCCTTTACTTAACACTACGGGCAATTTAGCATGGCCAATTCGCCTGACCTGACCTGCATATCTTTGGACTGTGGGAGGAAACCGGAGCACGCGGAGGAAACACACACAGACACGGGGAGAGCGTGCAAACTCCACACAGTCAGTCGCCCGAGGCAGCAATTGAACACGGGTCTCTGGCGCTGTCAGCCAGCAGTGTTAACCACTGTGCCACCGTGCCGCCCTAATGCAAGGACATTTTTCTTTCGCGATCCAGTGCTGTGTTTATTCACCTCTCTGCGCATGAAAATGGATCCTACCCATCCACTTTATCTCTCATCAAAATGTGTGCAATTCAAATTGATGTGGCCATGACGACACGCGCGCAATGCTGTCTTAGTATGTCTTATGTAATGGAAAGTTCCAACTTGAAACACCAGTATTCGCTGTCAGACTCTCTTGCTTTCGAAAGGAGGAGGTTGCTGGGGTGCCAAGAAAAGCCAAATCCTGGTGTTTCAGGTTGGAACTTTCCATTACATAAGATATATTAAGACAGCATTGCACCGTGTAGTCATGGCCGCGTGATACAGGTGATGGATTAGAAATCCATTGGGGCTTCCCTCCGCAGGTTCGAATTCTGCTGGTTCAGTTTTCAGTGATGTCGTGCTGGACGAATTTTCACTCACAGTTCAGAAATCTCGTCTCAACAAACAAGACCAGTCAGTTGATTAGACTTAGCAAACTCAAGTTATTAATCAAAAATGCAACACACTTATCTCCAATGCAAAACATTATCTCCATTTCTCTTTTCACAGTTACTGCCAGACCCATCGGGATTTTGCAGTATTCTTTGAATGTACTGTGCAGAAGTGCTGCTTTTGAATAGATTCCTTTTACCGCAGTCCTCCGTTCACTAAGTCTGGTCAGTGGCAACACTTCCCCCCGCTCGTCGAAGAGCGAATCCCCACCACTAATTTTCCCATCATTATAAATAGCCGCAGGAAATTGCTGACAAACCATCTTTGCTCCAAAGCGAAACTCACCAACATCGGGAATCCGTCCACAAAACGGGACTTCTCCTCCCTGGACATGGTGAAATACAGACGATTGTGAACAGAATTTGGGAAAATATTGTCACTTGTCAGGTGAAAAAATGTTAAGAAGGCAAAGCACGTCACCCAGTCTCCAGCTTTGTGAATCTTCAGAAACTCTTTGGAAAAAGAACTCAGAGGAGAATGAAGAAGGGTGAATTGTCAGACTGATCGGAAACAGTCAGGACAACTTCCCGTTCTTTAAGTGGACGGGACATTGATTCTGATGTTCTCAGGACAAGAACTGATTGGAGATATTGAAGTAATTCTCGGTCCTGTACATGAGGAATACAAACCTTGTATGGACATTGGGACAATGAAAATACTCGATACCACACAAGATACTGAGAGGTTCGAAGAGAGATGTTCCCGATTGGAGCAGAGCTGGTTCCCAGTGACATGGGTGTGTCTGTCATGGATGGGATCAGACTGTTCCCATGTCGCCATTATGAATGTCCCAGTCTTATTTCGGAAAAGTAAAACTGATAGAGGACAGTTGTTGTTCTGGGAATGGCAGCCTGAAGTTGGAGGTCAATCACAGAAAGCTTTCGAGGATCATCCAAGGTGTTAGGTTGGAAATATCAGCTCATTCGACTGTTAACTGAAATGTTACTGGTTCAATAGCCCCAGGGCGACAGCGATTGATGTTCATAATGCATCTGTTTTCTGTGCAGCACCGTCTCGTGTTTCTAATTGGGTCAGGCAAATGTTTGCCAAACAAAAACCTTTGGTATGACGAATGATTAAAAAAAAGTTTCTGCATTGCTTTAATGGTTAATGTAAAGAACTGTGGATTATGGGAATCTGAAGCAAAGACAGAAACTGCTGTCGAAACTAACCAGTTTGGCAGTGCCTGTGGGAGATTACCGAGTTCTGATGAAGTTTTGAAATATTTGTCTCTGAGTCTCTCTGAATTAACGCTGTCAGATCTGCTGAGATTCTCCTGGTATTTCTGTTCGTGGTTTTAACTGAATGCCTATTCCATTTATAAGGATGATACAACCGAACCCATCAAAAACCAAAATTAAGAAATAACACCTCAGCATCTCACTCCACTGCAAGCCCAAGGATAACTACACGATGCTGCATTCTCCAGCTTCCACCCTAAATATTTTAAAGAAGCCATACCGTAAGGACAAGCGCTTCACCTGCACAGGAACCGCTCAGATGATGAATAATGCGACAGACACCTAAAGATTTTGAAGGATATCCTCATGATGATGGGGTACATGTTGAACTGATTGATCGCCAATTCCGGTCTGCCACAGTGAAAATCTGCTGTGAACTAGTCAGAAGACAGACAGAGGATGCGACTATCTTTCATCGTCAGTACTTTCCTGGAGTTCAGCACGTTCTTCACAGGATTCAGCATGTCACCGATGATGATGAGCATCTCACTAAGAACATCCCCATGGCTTCAATTCTCACCTTCAAACACCCAGCAACATTATAACATACGACCGTTTGCAGTAAACGACTCAGCCTTCACATAGCATTAACCACAACACCACAGCACCATGTCTTCGCAACCTTTGCAAGACATGGACACTACCATCACCCGTTGGTACACCACCCACCACGTACACGACAGGTACTCATGTGACTCAGGCAATGTTGTTTGTCACATATGCAGCAGGCAATGATACCACAAGATACCACAAGATACTCAGTAATGGTATATTGGCAAGACCATGCAGACGGTGTGCCAATGGATTAATAGTAACGGCATAACAATTGCCAGACAGGATTATTCACACCCAGTCGGGGAAGAGTTCAGCAATCAAGGACATTTGGTTTTCAATCTTCGACTAAATGTCGGCCAAGGTGGCTTTCGAGATAGACAACAACGCAAAATCGACAAACAGAATTGAATCACCAACTGCCTTCGTTGGGGTGATGGCATCAACCATGATATTGGGTTAATGTCACACCACATGTGACCCACCACACTGTTCTGTATCTGTGAAATCTTCCTCAATTGTTCTGTTTTCACACCATCAACGTGACAAGTTGTTATTGCCTCTCTACCTTAATCACTTTGTTCAATATTGGCGAACTGATAATTTGGGTCAGTCTCGCGGCATGCCACTCTAGCCAAAGAAAAATCAGAAGAACTGGGGATGCTGTAAACCAGGAGCAAGGGCAAGGGTTACTGGGCGGGGTGGGGGAACGGGACTGGGGCATGGTGGCGAAGGGGGCAGGTGTTTCGCTGCTCTGGGGACATCTGTGGAGGAACATGAGAGTTAATGTTTCGGAACTGGTGTCCCTTCCTCTGGTGTTTTTTTTTTGTGGAGCGGTTTTCCAGTTGCTTCTGTTTCTGTTCCATGTCATTCCAGTGCCTTGACTTGTCTCCTGTAGGACTTTATTTTAACGGTTTGTAATTATCTCTCTGCCTCACTTTGTTGGATCATAGGTCAACCATTCTGTTGGCACTCAGTTATTGACACATTACTCACACTGTCTGACACTCTTGTTCACTTGCAGAGACTAAGTCTTTGACACTCCGCTCCCACAATTTGCCTGATATTTTGATCTGTCTGCCCTTGATCTCTCTTCCCTTAAATTCAGTGTTCTGTATTATTCCCTCCCATTTCACCTAACGAAAGGGCTCTGGTCCGAAATCTTGTTATTTCAAATAAACATGTGCATAACCTGGTGTGATTTCTGAATTGGTCCATCGCAGTCCAAAACCGCAACCTCCACAGCAGGTACACGGAAACACCACCACACGCACTTTCCCCTCCACACTATGTTCAAGCTCATTTACTCCTGTTGCCGCATGTAATTCTGAACTTGTTGTTCGTGATGAAATCTTAAGGTTCAAGTGGTTCTTTTGCAATGTATGTACTTTGGGATGTGGTTCAATTTCAAAGACAAACATACTTCAACGGACGATATATGCTTCAAAGCTTTGCCTGAGTTGTTTAAATGTCATTTATCTTCAACCCAGTGAGCTGACGGAAGAATAAACGTGCTTTGCACTTCTACCACACGGTGCCAGGGACCAAGTTCAAATCCAGCCTGTGACGACTGTCTGTATGGTGCTTGTACTCCTCCCATGTGTGCGTGAGTTTTCCACCCACATTATGAAAGCTGTGTAGTTTCGGTGGATTGCCAAATGGAAAATTACCCAACTTGTCCAGGTATGTGGATTTCAGGTTATTTCGCTGTGAGAAACTGGAAGGGGATCGATTAGGAAGTGGTTTTTGTTGGGATAATCTTCACTGCTTTGGTGTGGGCTTGAAAGTCCGAACGGCCTACTTCCACACAATTGGGATTTTACGAAAATTATTGCGATCGTGCGATTTTCCAGACAGTCCAAAAGATAAATAATGTTTCCAGGTGTCGTTTTGAATGTCTGCAAACGATATTCCAATTCTCACACAGGAGCTCCACTCGAAGTCTGCACTTACGCAATTTAAAGTTGTGCATTCAGTGTTCACGCTTCGGAAATCACAGCTTTTTACCATTAAGATCAAATCTTGTGTTTTTTAATCTATATCATAAACAGTCGAATTAGTCTCATTTACCTATATTTAATGCATGTACTTCAAACTGATTGGAATGGTAACTTCTCAGATTCAGGTTCATTTTGATCGTGGATCGGTAGATGACAACCACCCTTCCCATCATCCCAAGTGGATTTGCAAGGCATCGATCACCAACGCTGAGCCGTGCTGCTCCCTGGCAGAGAGTGAAGCGCGGTGATGGCCTGTTCGGCGACATCATACATGTATTTGTCTCCAGTTAGTTTCTATGGAGTAGGACTGACAATGAGGGGAAGTTCGAAGGCAAGAGCTGATTCTGGGAGGGGAAGCCTCTTGAACAGTTTTTGGCAGTATCTGAGAGACTTTCCAAACTTCAAACAGGCAAAGTCATTGAATAAAATCTCGGGGGATGCCTTCTAACAGGAGAATGGTGTGACCGAAATATAAATAACATAGCCTAAATGAAGATAAACACCGCAGTCTCAGCAGGACGAATGGTAAGAAGAACATATTTGATTGAGGACTTCCTGCTGCAGCCTTTAAGTAGCGCAGCTTAGTCAGCTGCTCATAAATGATAATAAAACATCCATCCTTTAACTGATCACCTTCAGCCACGTGCTGGAGTATGTCGAGTCTACTTATGTCTACCTTTTGCTGCAAAATGGATATGGAGACGTGTATGTCTTTGATATCAGGCTTATTCGGAAGAATGGCTCCACTAAGGTTTGAAGTTAGCTTTCGTGATTCGTTGGTTAGCACTGCTGCCTTACATCATGAAGGACCTGGATTCGATTCCAGCCTCAGGCGACCGTTTAGAGTTTGCATATTCTCCCTGTGTCTGCATGGGTTTCTTTGGGTTGCTCCAATTTCCTACTACAGTCCAAAGATATGCAGGTTAGATAAATTAGATATGCTAAATTGTACCTCGTTCGCCAGAGTGTGTTAGTCAGGAGCAGTGCAAAGTAATAGGGAAGGGAAATTGCTGTGGATGGAATACTCCTTAGAGGTTGCGTGTGAACTTGTTGGGCCTAATGACCTGTTTGCACACTGTAGGGATGGTATGATTCTATTTCATAACGTCGGTACTTTAACAGCGTAAGGCATGGTACAACGCACACCTTGCTACTAAAATGGTGAATGGTGGATTCACGCTGATGATCTGTGTCAAAGTAAACTGGCAAGTGTTCATTTCAATTCGAATTGACGACTATGCAAATTTAATTGAAACAGAATCATGGCTGGAAAATACCTCCAGTGAAAATGCATCACCAAATTCAACATTTCTATTCATGGCAAGTTGATGACTCAGCCTATCTCAAATGTCTGATTACATGAATCTGCGGCAGGAACACAGGGATACATATCTCCAAACTGCTCCTCTTAACTCTGTAGTTTAAGCGTTACATTTTTGTGAAGGTTTTCTCACCTCCCAGTAAGTGTTGGCCTTCTAACAATTGAGTTTGATAAAGTTTATTTGAACAGTTCATTAAACTATTTGGATGTTTTGAAGTGGGGGAGGAGGGCAACCCTCTGATCCACTGGGACAGTGAAGGACTGACTGAAGGAATACCTATCCAATTGTGATGCTTAGTAGCTTGGAAAGGAACATACAGATAATGATTTTCCCATTCGTTTACTTCCTTTGTCTTTAGGACGATAGTAGTACTCGAGTTGGAGTGTGCTGTCAAATGGAAATTGTTGATGAATCAAAAAGCTGCGACAGTGGTGAATGGTTTGAAATTATACATAAATTGCCAATCGAACTGGCTCAATTGCCATGGAATGGAACGTTCTGAAGAAACTCAGCCGACCTGGTAGCAACTGTGAAAAGTGTAAGAGAAGTAATGTTTCTTGTCCTACATGTCATCTCTTCAGTACTGTTCTGAAGAAGATTCATTTTGGCCTCAAAAAGTGAACTGTATTTCTCTCCAAGTATGCTGTTAGAGTTGCTGAACTTCTCCAGCACTTTCTGCTTTCATTTCAGTTATTAAATGTCCGCAGCATTATCCTTTTGTACGAATGTTTCATAATGGCGCTGTCCAACATCTTGAGGTATGTTGTCGATATATTTGTTCAGTCAATCGGGGAGTATTCCATCGCACACTTGACGTGAGCCTTCTCGGTATTAGAGAAGCGATTGGAGTCAGAAAGCCCATGACTGATGGCAGTTTTCTTGCCATCTGGCCTACTCTTGTAGCCACATTATTTATGTAGGGAGGACAGTTCATTTTGGGGTTAATAGTAACTCCCAGATTGTTGATCGTTGAAGACTAGGTAATGGCAACACCATTGAATTTCCAGAGGTGTTGATTAGATTATCTTAATCAGGATGTGTGAAATTCGTATCACTTGTCTGCCTAGGCCTTCACATTGCCATAATTCTGCTGCATTGTGAAATGAAATGCTTCAGGAGTTGAGGAAGTAAGAATGCGGCTGAACTCTGGACATTTATTAACGAACAGAACCTTGAATAATTCCTGAAGTGAGGTCCTGGAGTTTAGATAACTGACCTGCAACAACCAATCCAGTTTCTGTGCGTCTGGAGTCACATGTATCTTGGAGCAAATAAGAATAGCAGCTTTACTTCCCTAAGGGGTAGAGCAGACTCGGAAGGGATTTTCCATGGTAAGTTGTAATGGGTTAAAGGCATTAGACATAGACTTCCAACTTAGAATTCATGGCATCTATCGTTACAGGGTTTGAATTAGGTCACTGATATCAATTCTGGAATATATTCACGTGAGCTGATTATCATGTACTGATGAGCAATGCTTCTCCAAAACTGGGATTAAGTTTGCTATTAAGCTTCTTCATTTCTCAGAAATTTGAATCAAAAACAAAAAAACTGCAAGCAATGCTACAGTCTCAGTCTCCACAAGCTGCTTACACACAGTACCATGAAACACTTTTGGTGATTCATCAACTCAGATTTTCAAACAAGGAGCTTGTCAGTTGCCTGAAGGGAGAGATAACGTCGCACAGAAAACTGCATCAAACAATTCAAACACGTGGAGAAGGTGATCCTCACTATCCTGGTCTTCATTGGCATTCCTTATAAGGCATTATGACAATTTCACTTGTGTTAGTCTGCTGCTGATCTGCTCTTTGGTTTTAACTTTTGAACAATAAAGTCTCCAATTCACTGACATGTTTCCTTATTTAGATACAGGAAGTGCGATATCAGTTCACTGAGCAGTAGTCTCCTTACAATTCTCCAGTAATAGAGACTCCCGATGTCACTCCAAATGCAAAACTCCCTAATCTCTGTGTTCTGTCATCCGTTCCGGTTTCATACCGTTTGTAGGTATGATAAGAAATCAGGCAAGTTGCAAAGAATGGTAAACGGAAGTGAAACATTAATTCTTGCTATCCCACAGATTATGTAAGACATGCTGAGCCATTTCTGTTTCTGATATACAAATGAAGCCTGTTTTTGCGACAACTTTGAATGTTAAGTGGTGACCTGAGAGAAGTAATGCATGACACGAAAATGAAGCGATAAACTGTTTCAGTTCGCTGTGGATTCTGCAATGAGTCTGAAAATGAGATTCAGAGTATTCAGGACAGATGTTAGTGAGCACTTCGACACACAATATTTGGGAGAGGCTTGAAACTCACTTCCACAAACGACAGTAGATGCAGGGTTTTTATTTTGGTTGCCAGAATCAATCCTGTGATTGTTTACATCTATCTCTAAGGACAATAGCAGCAGAAACAAGACAAAACTGTGACCGCAAATCACCTATCAGGGATCTCGCCTTTCTGAGTTGGAAGTATCTGGCTATTCCTGAATCCTGGAACTCCCTCGCTCACAGCATCTTGGCTGTACCTCTATGTTAAGTTCGCTCAAGTTTCTGTACAGTAGCTCATCAACTCAATCACTGCAGTAATAAGGGATGGGCAGTGAATCCAATGCCATGGAGTGACGTCTATACGCCACGAATGAGTTTCAAACATCTGCAGATTCTACGTGGACGCCCGCAAGCGATCGGGAGAAGGGAGTAGTGGAGCAGGGCGTTTGAGTAAAGTGAAAGGCCATGATGACTGGAGGGCGTGAGGCTGTAAGTGAGAGAGGAAGTGGTGATGCAAGGCTCACTGTTGGCATAAATGGGTCAGCCTATACTCGCCACTGTTTACACTGACTTACACAACGCTGCTGATCAATTCACCACAATGATACTGTTATCTTGGCGTTGTATTCCCTCTGTGCATATTAACGTGGTTAATGGTCCCCGAGAGGATGAACGTATCTTCTTTATCCTGTCGGCTTAAACAGATGAATATATCAGTTTGAAATGAACGCAATACGAGATTGGCTCTTTCTGTGCATTTGCATTGGAGAATGTCCAGGTGTGAACGTACCTTTTCTGTATTAGCAGAGATTAGTTTAAATTCTTATGGAGCAACTTTAATAAAGTAACAAATGTCCAAGTTACTGTGATTGAACAGCTAATTAAATACACATATGGATATGAACAGCATCTTCTGCGCTGACACCGTTGATTAATTAGTTAAAGCGCCTGGTAATAACGAGACTAGTATGGTGTCACATCCTGGCGTTGCATGTCCTGTACATTGAAGGATCGTTGCTTAAACTTTTTTAAAATGCTGTATTGTTGATCCACCAGACCGAAAGAGCATGCTTCTTGTGTTTGAGCTCAGCGCATTTTTATTTCGTGTTACCACGTCCTGCCGCCTGCTGTGGCCCCATCAGTCAATACTAGATCCTGCTAATTCAACGGAAAGATTCTTTACTATGTTCCACAAGGACGTTTCAGTTAACAGTCGAATGCGCTGAAACTTCCAACCTAACAAATTCGACGATCCTCAAAAGCAGTCCGTGACTGAATTCCAAATTCAATGTGCCATTCCCTGAACTAGTATTTTCCTCTATCAGTTTTACTTTTCCAAATGAAAGACTGAACCATTCATTATGGAGACATTTTAACAGTCTGATACCCACAAGACAGACACACCCATGTCACTGGGAACCAGCTCAACTCCATCAGGGATAATCTCCTCTTTTGCCTCTCAGTGCCTTGTGTGTTCCAGAGATTTTCATTGTCGCAGAGTACAGATGAAGTTTCTATTCCCCATGTACAGGAGTGAGAATTTTTTCAATGTCTCAGACCAGTTCCTGTCCCGACAACATCAGAGTCAATATTCTGGCCTCTGCTCGGTCCGACAGTTCACCCTTCTGCATTCTCCACTGATTGCACTTCCCAAAGAGTTTCTAAAGATTCCCAAAGCTGGTGCCTGGATTGGTTTGGCTCCTTAACATTTTTCCAACTGCCAATTGACAATATTTTCACAGTAAAGCTTCGGAAACCTCTGGTCTGCACCATGTCCAGTGATGAGAAGTCCCGTTTGGTGGAGAGATTCCCGAGGCTGGTGAGTTTCACTTTGGAACAAAGATAGTTAAGTGGCAATTTCCTGCGGTTGCTTGTAATGATGGGAGAGGGAACGGTGGGGGATGAGCACTTTGACGAGCAGGAGGAAGTGTTGCCACTGACCCGAGTCCGTGAACAGAGGACAGGGATAAAAGGAATCTAATGAAAAGCAGCACTTCTGCTTAGGAAGTTCAATAACAACTACAGAAACCCGATGTGTCGAGCAGTGTAGCTGGAAAGAGAAACAGAGATAATGTTTTAAATATGGAACATTTCTGATGAAGAACCCGAGTTCCAACGTCTAATTAAATTACCGGCCTGGTTTGCAAAATAGGTTTTTTGAACATTGAGCGAAAATCCGCCAAGCAGCAAGTCATTCATCGCGGAGTCAGCTGGATTCGGACCTACGCGGGGAAACCTGAATGGATTTTTAACCTACCACCTTAACCAGTCGGCCATGAGTACTGACTAAAAAGCAGAGTTGAGCATAAACCAAATCAGCCATGATCTCATTGAAATCTGTCGCTGACTTGATGGGCTAAATGCTTCCATCTCCTCTCCTAACTCTGCTGTCAATTGTAAGGTGCGAGACACCAATGTAAAAGAAGAAAAGCACAAAGTTAGCAAAAGATATTTGCAGCCAAACTGAGTCAAAATTGTTGATTGAAAGGAAAATCAAACTTGGCAATTGGCTCGATCTCTTTGCAAACATGACCAGCAGAGGTAATCAAGGGAGCTATTGATCTGAGTGTTCTTGGACCTGAAGCACAACAGAAATACATCTTTTGGGTACTATTTTGGATGTATTTCTCAATGAGCTATCATGTTTTACATATGTTCCATCGGGAGTTACCTCACACAAGGAAGTGACCAATGCTGCAGACGGTCATATAATCCGAGTTCCAAGTCCCAGAGTCAGAGACACTCACTGCCATGTGTGTTCCTGCAAGGAACAGCTGTACATGGGGTTTACAGGGTAACAGAACTGCATGAATGCAGCTCGATGGTCGTCTGTCTGCTTCTCCTCTGTAGTTTTCTGTGCAGTCCCTGCGTGCAATCTTGTCAACTATGTTTGTCCGGCACAAGATGGGCATTGGTCACTTGTCTCTGAGAGAGGCTGTTGGTTTATGTGTTGTCATAATTCCGAATGTAAGGAGAAATCTGGTTGTCAGTTCCCAGAAACTTACTTTAATAAATGGAAGCGTGCTTTTTAACTTGCCGCGTGGCATATCCTCGTTGCGAAGTTCGTGCACTGCGAATCACGTTGCGGGACTATCCAATTTTGGCAAAGAATTTGTGTGGCAGTCACGTGTTGCCACGATCAGCTATCCCTAGTTGCAATACGGACAAATGGCAAGAACTACAAATTCGATTAGAGCAGCACAAGGTTAATGTTACAGGGCTAACAGAAGGCAGCCAGAAGTTTTCTGGGTGTAGGGCAATCACCCAAGGTACCTTTTCATATGAAAGTCTGTGCATCAGTAGAATCTGGGACCCAAGTAGTCTATGTTGGTTATTCATATTCCAGACAACTTGTGTTGTTCCCCGTTTACTCTGAAAATGAATAGACATAGTTATTTCACCGTTATTTCGAAAGAAGATCCAGCATTGAATCTGTTCGCCGTTTTTTAATGCTGTGGCGAAAAGGTGGGCAATCGCGATGTGAAACGTTGCTATACCTTCATTTCCTTCATTACTGTCCTGGTGAGGGAGAAAGGTGATTAGCTCTGTCGATCAGATGGGGGCAACGGCGCATTGATGGCCTAATTTAATCACGGATATAATTGGAAATGTTCACTTTTAATGGTTCGTTGTTGTTCTTTTTTTTATATGGTACTTGAGCACTTTTTGGGACTTGGCAATAAACTAAATCTCCAGTAGGTTTGGAATTGCCTCGCTGTTACTTGTGCGAGCGGTTCATGTTATAGACGACTCACAGTGCCTCACAAACAGCACTTAAGCTTCGGTGTGTCTGATCATGGTACCGCCTTTTCAGTTTTGATTCTGTTCCACGTTAAGAGCTGTCAGTTTTTGGATTCGCTGGAGAGCAAAGTGGGTAATGCGATATGTGAGGTATTTTTCTTCAGCCAAAATCTTTGATGGCGAACTTGGGAAAGTGTCAAGAAGAATGGTCATTGGCAGCAAATATCCGGAAAACGTTCATCTCTGGATCGGTTGGGCCCATCCACCCTCCAAACAAAATAGCCAACTCGCTGACTGAGTAACAAACATCATGCGTTTTTTGAAAATGGTGTATTCAAACCGTTGCCGGTGGCTGGAGCATCTCAGAGTTGTCGAGCATGGAAACAAATCCCGCGATCCAACTTGCCATTGCTGAATAGATAACCGAAATTAATCCATACATATCTGCCAATATTTGTGTCTCATCTCTCCGAGGTCTTCCTGTCTATACACCCATTCAGATGCCTTTGAAATGTTGTGAGTGCAGCAGACTTTGCCACTAAATGTGGCAATTCATTCAACACACACAAAAATTCTGTGTGAAAAAACATGTGTCCCTCACATCCCTTTTAAATTTTCCCTCTCTCACATGAAACGTTTGCTATGTAGATTTGAACTCGCGCGTCTTGTGAAAACGTGCTCCCTGACTATTTACTTTGTCTGTCTTCCTCATGATTTTATAAGGCCATATCAAAGCCCTGAAGCTCCTGGGAATCAGACGAAGCCTATTCAGTTTGGTTCTCATGTCCAAGCAGTACAAACATTGCGAATCCTTGTAAAGGTTTTCTAAACTTACACTTGCAAGAAGTGTGTCCAGCTGCAGCACTTGTTTGACTGCTTCGTCACTCTGGAACTGCTGGTGGACTCACTGTGGAGCATTAGCAATTCTGGAGAATTATGTTGCCTCCCAGGTGCTCAGGACAGGGATGTCGCCCATCGGCTGAAGAGCATTCGAAAAGGGAATTGTGAACAGCCAGTTGTCTTGAGGACGAGATGAGGACCTGCAGGGATAATTCAGGGAGCTAGGAGAGAAATTAAAGAGGAGGACCTCAAAGGTAGTAATCTCGGGATTACTGCCGGTGCCATGTGACTGCCAGCGTAGAAATGAATAAAAAAAGGCACGATGAACATGTGACTTGAGGAATGGTGCTTTAGGGCGGGTTTCAGATTTGTTGGATTTCGCGACCAGTTCTGGGGAATGTGGGACTACAAGAAAATTAACGATCTACATCTGAACCAGACAGGAACGAATGTCCTTTCGGGAGTTTTTGCTACTGCTGTTGGGGAGGTTTTATACTAATGCGGCAGAGGGCTGGGAACCACACGATTAAGCAAGTCGGCAGTGCGATGGAAACTGGAAACGCTAAGAATCAGGAAGATAGCATTAATAATGGGAAGAGTAGGCAGAGAGCAGATGAATGCAAAAGAATTGGTGGCCTGAAATGCATCTACTTTAATTCATGGAGTATAGACAGATGAACTTAGGGCTTAGGTTGGTGCCTGGGAATATGACGTTATTGCAATCACAGAGATTTAGTTGAAGGAAGGGCATGGTTGGCAACCAAATGTTCTAGGATATAGACGCTTCAGACAGGACAGGGAGGGAAAAAAGGGGAAGGAGTTGCATTGCTGGTCAGGGATGATATCATGGCTGTGCGAAAGGAGGACACCATGTAAGGCTTGGGTCGTGAGACATTATGGATGGAGCAGTGAAATAAGAAGGGTGAGATTAGATTTTTGGGGCTGTATTACAGTGACCGTGAGGTGCAAGAAAAAAATAGTTAAACGGATCATGGAAAGACGGAGAGGAAATAATTTAGTGTTGATTGAAGATTTCTGTTTCCCAACATTGACCGGGATGCTCTTAGCATCAGAGGTCTGGATGGGATACCATTTGTAAGAAGCCTCCAGGTGAGTATATCAATAGTCCGACGAGGGAATAGGCCATATTGGAACTGATATTGGGGAATAAGCCAGGGCTGGTGATAACAGTTGCCGTGGGTGATTTCTTTGGGAAGTGTCCAATATTCTGTAAGTGTTAGAATACTCATTGACAAAGATCAGAGTGGTCATGAGGAAAGAGTACTAAACTGGGCCAAAGCTAATTAGATCAAAATTATGCAGGAGGTCGGAAATGTGGAGTGGACACAGCTATTTGTAGGAAAGTCCACAGTTCATATGTGGCAGGCTTTCAAATATAGGTTAAATGTAGTGCAGGATCGGCATGCCCCGTTGAAGGCAAAGGATTTGGAAGCAATATTCGTGAACTGTTGATGACAGGACAATTGTACGACTCGCCAAGAGGAACAGGAAAGCATACATAACGCCTCGGCAGCCAAGAACATAATGGTCCCTGGAGGAACATGGGAAGAGTAGGACAAGTCTTAAACGAGGAATCAAGGGGGTTAAAATGGGTCATGAAACAACTTCACGCTAGCACAATTAAGGAGAATCCTAAAGCCTATTATTCATATATAAGAAGCAAGCGGGTAACCAGAGAAAGGATTGGTCCACTAAAGGAAAATGAAGAAAGGCTGTATGTCGAATCTGAGAGAGTGGGTATGATTGTGAATGATTATTTTCCATCAGTGTTCACTGAGGAGAGGAACATGATGAATGTTGAGTCTAGAGTAAAACATTTGATTAGTCTGGACCATGTTGACATAAGTAGGGAAGCTGTGTTGGGCAGGCTAGGGGTAATTAATGTGGACAAATCCCCAGGAACCGATGGGATCTATCCCTGGTTCCTGAATGAGGTGAGAGAGGAAATAGCTGGGGCCCTGACAGATATCTTCGTGGCATCCTTCAGCACAGGTGAGGTTCTGGCCGACTGGAACGTTGCTTATATTGTCCACTGTACAAGAAGGATAGTAGGGATATTCCGGATAACTACAGAACAATGGGTCTAACATCAGTGTTGGGAAAGTTGCTGGAGAAGGTACTGAGGGATAGGATCTATTCATATTTTGAAAATAATGTGCATATCAGTGAGAGGCACAGAGAATTTCGGTGAAGTGCCCAAGTTGATAGATGAAGGAAAGGCTGTTGATGTCATATACATGCACTACAGTATGGAGTTAGATAAGGTTCCCCATGGTAACCAAATACAGAACGTAAAGTAACATGGTGTGCAGGGTGTTCTAGACAGGTGGACAAAGAATTAGTTGAGCGATAGGAGACAGAGAATGGCAGTTGAATGGAGTTTCTGGAAATGGAGAAAGATGACCAGTAGTGCTCCACTACTGGTGATATACATAAATGATCTGGAAGAGAGCACTGTTGGAATGATCAGAAAGTTTGCAGATGACACGACGTTTTCTGGACTAGCAGAAAGTATAAGTGACTGTTTAAGAATACAGGAGGATAGAGATATACTGGAAGGTTGGGCGGAAAAGTGGCAGCTGGAGTTCAAAACAGACAACTGTGAGGTGACGCATTTCGGTCAGTCTAATTCTAGCTGGGGTTATACAATGAACGGAAGAGCTTTGGGAAAAAAAAAAGTTGATGGACAGAGAGATCTGTGAGTGCAGGTCCATTACACACTGACGGTTGCTGCACAGGTGGATAGAGTAGACAAGCAGGCATATAGTATGCTTGGCTTCATTGGATGGGGTATTGAATAAAATGGCTGGCAAGTCATGTAAAAATTGAACAATACATTGGTCTGGCCAGACTTAGCATACTGTGTAAATTTCTGGTCGCCACATTACCAAAAGGATGTGGACGCTTTGGAGAGGGCGCATAAAAGGTTTAAGCGGATGTTGCCTCGTATGGAAGGTGCAATCTAGGAAGAGAGGTTGAGTAGGTTAGGTTTGTTTTCATTAGGAAAAAGGAGTTTGAGGGGGACCTTTTTGAGGTTTACAAAATCATGAAGGTACAGACAGGGTAGATAGGGAGAAGTTTTATTTCCCAGTTGAAGGATTAAATACTGAGAGGTCACGCTTTCAAGGTGAGAGGTGAAAAGTTTAAGAGGGATACACGCGGCAACTACTTGACACAGCGGGTGGTGGGTGTCTGGAATGCGTTCCCAGCAGAGACGGGAGAGGTAATCACGGTAGATACATTTAAGATGCGTCTGGACAGATGCATGAGTAGGTGGGGAGCAGAGGGATACAGATGCTTAGGAATTGGGTGACAGATTTAAACAGTAGATTTGGATCGGCTCAGGCTTGAATGGATGAAGGGCCTGTTCCTTGTCTGTACATTTTCTTTAGTCTTTCTTCTTAAATTACGCCAATTTCGTTACAAAATTTGCGAGGTCTAAGTGCCTGAAGTGAATCGATGCTGAAACACTAGTCGTAACAAATCTGAGTGATGGCCTTTGTGTGGTAGCGTGGTCGAGCGGTCTAATATGCTGGATTTTAAGCTTCAGTTTCTATCGAATCGTGGCTTCAAATACCAGCATCCGATGTGCGCGCATGCGTGGATACCTTTTCATTTGAGTGTTTGCAACTCCTCAGTATGCTTACCCTCTCGGTGATAAAATCAGCGACAGTCTCTGAAAGCAACGCCAGTTCCTGCTTTCCTACATATCCTCATATCCCGTCGATAATATTGCTTTTGGATATCTGCGTTGCCAGTTTCTGTATCTCAAATGGTCAGCGCAGTTGGCTGAAATGTTGGTGCTTCGAGCCCACCCAGGGAATAAGCCTCAAATATTTCAGCACAAGCATTTACCCCGACCATATATTGACATTGTAACTGGAAAAATGCATCCATAATTCACCCCAAGTCCGCAGGGAGTGAGACGTTTACACGCAGCAGAATACGACATCACTTTCTCCAAGCTCCCGATGCCAACAGAAAGCGGCCACTGCAGCTTCAATCAGCGACTTTCTGCCAAGCCATGGGAAACAACTCATGGAAACTCCTTCCTTAGTAACAGCTCTTTCCGTGAGAAAGGAGCAAACCTTTCACTTTAAATTGGAAAGGGCTTCAGGACATTGGAAAGTCGCTCCAGTCCTTGGAACATGTTATAAATAAAACTCCTGACTTGAAAATAAGAAGTGGTAAAGGTTTTAGGTAGAAAGAACCAAGAAAGTGTTGATTGAGACGACTCTGTCTCGTCAGCAGATGGGAAATGCCCAACACTGTAAACGGAAATGATTGGGTTTCCTTAGGTAATTTCCCGACTGATTTACTGTCTGCCAGAGTGATTGGAAATCACATCAGCTACATAAGGTGAGGGTAAAAATATGAAGATATTTAGGCTGAACCTTAAATCCCGGGGCAAGTGCTGAATAGATTGCAATGCTTTGAAGGAATAACTGAAGTGAAAGGTGTGAATGATATTTTTGTGATTAGGAGGAATGAACTGAATCCTAACAAATTGCTGATGAATTATGCTCGCAATGTAATAGCAAACTAATTCACAGTGCACCGTGCTTGGTTAGCTCAGTCGGTGCAGTGTGAGATGCTTAATCTGAGGGTGGTGGGTGCAAATCTCACAATGGGCGCTTTCACCGCTTAATACAATTCCGGCTCTTCGTTCCAAGTGCAGTGTTACAACCCTTCGCAGGGGAATGTTCTTGCTGCTTTCATTGTCCGCCTGCTTTTGATCACACGTCGGTTTCTGAGTGAACACTGTTTCCATTTTACTGGAGGTGCCAGAGACAACTTTATCAGTGCAGCCGAAAATACATAAATGATGTCCGTTTCAAAACATGTGGTTGCAAACCAACGGTGCACCACCCAAAGTGTTCAAAGGCACCGAAAGCGAATGGCCACTTGCTAGGGGTCTGACAGAGACGGATCAATGTCACATGGGTCCTGAACCAATTTTCAGTGATTCAGATTGTTCTGATGGAAACCGAAGGGAACTCTCCCTCAACGTTTTGCAATTGTTCTTCTTGTGTTTCACGTAATTAACAGTGTATTGTCAGTAATGAGGGTGGAGGTGAGGCAAGATCGTGAGGTTTCAGTGTGGGACATAGACACAGTAAGTCAAATATCCCCAGAGCACGGGAGAGCTGTTTGGTCCAGGATCACTGCCATCTTCTCTTACTAAACCAACAAATGAAATTACTGGAAAATCTCAGCAGGTCTGGTAGCATCTTGGAAATATAATTCGATTTAAGACTTCGGGACTAGTGACACTTCTTTTCCATGTCCATCTCAACCTGCTTTTGCACACTCTTCCTTTTTATTGACTGTCTCCTGACTTCCAACTTTATATTCAGCTTCTCTTGTATTACTTCCTCTCCAACCATTTTCCCAGTCTCCAATTTTGTATCAGAACTGTTCCATCTTTCACATTGCCCAGGACTTCGAACTGAACAAATAACTCTGTTTCTATTTCCTTAGATAGCAGATGGCCAGAGGCTGGAAGGCAGTGTTGTTCCGAAAACTCATCCATGATTCACCCCGAGTCTACAGGGAGCAAGACGTTTACACGCAGCAGAATACGACACCATGTTCTCCAATCCCCCGATGCCAACTGAAAGCGGCCACTGCAGCTGCAATTAGCGGCTTCCTGCTAAACCCTGGGACACAGCTCGTGGAAACTCCTTTCTCATTAACTACTCTTCCCGTGGGAAAGGAACAAAACTTCCATTTTAAATTGGAAACGGCTTCAGGAGATTGGAAGGTTGTTCCTGTTTTGGAACGTGTTATAAACAAAACTCCTGTCTTGAAAATAAGAAGTGGTAAACGTTTTAGGCAGGATGAACAAAGAAAATGTTGATTGTGAGGACTCTGTCTTGTCAGCAGATGGGAAATTCCCAATACTGTGAACAGATTGGGTTCACAGTATTGATTGGGTTTCCTAAGGTAATTGTCCGACTGATTTACTGTCTGCCAGAGTGACTGGAAATCACTTCATATGAAAATATTCGGGTTGAATCTTAAATGCCGGGACAAGTGTTAAAGAGATTGTAATGTTTTGAAGAAATAACAAAAGTGAAAGATGTGAATGATGTTCTTTGTGATTGGGAGGAATGAGCTGGATCTTTGCAAATTGCTGTGCCAGGTAAATTCTGCTCAGAATGAAATAACAAACTAATTCATCGTGTGCCAAGCCTGGATATCTCAGTTCGGTGCAATGTGAGGTGTTTAATCAGAGAGTCGTGCGTCCATGCCCCATAATAGTCGTTTTCACTGTTTAACAGAGTTCCAGCTCTTCGTTCCATATGCAGAATTGCAAGCCAACGCTGGTGGAGCATTCTTGTTGTTTTCGCTGACACATATGTCCTCCTGCTTTGATCACATGTCGGTGTCTGAGTGAAAACTGTCTGCACTTTACTGGAAGCGCCAGATACAACTTTATCAGTGCAGCTGAAAATACTATGAATGATGTCCATTTCAAAACGTGAGATTCCACTTCATCCGTGCACCAACCAAAGTGTTCAAAGACACAGAACACAAATGGCCATTTGTTAGTGGTCTGACAGAGATGGCTTAATGTCTCATGGGTCCTGAACAAAAATTAACTGATTCAGAATGGGCTGATGGAACAGAACGGAGCTCTCGCTGTACATTTTGCAATTGTTCTTGTTGTGTCCTCATGTAAGTTTATGTAATGAACAGTTTAGTGCCAGTCACGAGGATGGGGGTGGGGAAGGATTCTGAGGTTTCAGTGTGGGACAGACGTGATCTGATCGAACGGGTAAGTCAAATATTCCCAGAACATGGGAGAGCTGATTGGTCCAGGATCACTCCCATCTTCTGTTTCAGAATCAACAAATGAAATTGCTGGAAAATCTCAGCAGGTCCGGTCGCATCTTGAAAATAAAAACCGAATGAGATTTCGGGACTGGTGACACTTCTTTTTCCATCTTCATGTCCCTCTGCCTTTCTACAAACTTCCTTTTTTATTGAATATGTCCTGACTTCAAACTTTATATTCAGCTTCACTTCTATTGCTTCCTCTCCAAACATTTTCCCAGTCTCTAAAATTGTATCATGCTTGTTCTATCTCTCACTTTGCCCAGGACTTCCAACTGAACAAATAACTCTGTTTCTATTTCCTTAGATACCAGATGGCCAGATATTGGAAGACATAGGAGCGGTTAGCACTTTCAGAATATCTAGTCTGCTTCGCCATTCGATCTTGGCTAATATCGTTCTTAATCCCATTCTCCAGTCCTCTTCCTGAACACTTGCTCCCCAGTCTTAGGATCCAGTCTTTTTCCCAGAGTGGGTCCTAATCCGTCCCAAAACCCTCCACATGTGTTGGCAGCTATTACACCGTGTCTACGTGTCATCAATCTCAGTTTCAGTGATTCTCAGCAAACACGAACTGTTCTGAGCAGCTCGATCGGGTCTCTGGCCCCACCGTGATCCTGCGTGGGAGCAGTAATCATCTTCATCTCCTACGGAAAGGATCGGCGCTTCAAAAAAAAAGGACCGATAGAAAGATAGGCTTGTGTGTCAAGATATGTGGAGGTAATTGCTTTCTGACCTGGTCAGTAAACCTTACTCCGTATGTCCCCGCAAATTCTCGCTGTCGTGGTGAAAGGGAACACAAGTCCAATTAATTGCCATCTACGCTTTTATTCGATATGTATTCTTACTTGTTTTGAATATGCAGGGATGTTTCCAGCACTGATGGTCAACATTTATAAGAGTGCATGCCACGGGCACTGATCTTTTCTGTAGAGTAGCAGTATCAGTCTGTGCGAAAGTGGCCCAGTACAAAGCTTAGAAGAAACATTGTTGTTCCCTCTTTCCGGACGACAGTCTTTCATATCATGATCGATGGGGCTTTATTGCATTCTCATCAGCAAACCTTGTTTTGAATTTACTCGCCCAATACTACTGTAGCGGTGAAAAGAATATAATTCCGAATACCTGCTGTGTGAAATTCATTTTCAAATTTCTATTCGCAGTGGTCCTTCATATGTGGCGATATCTATATCACTGCTGGCCATCCTGTTTAAGAGTGCCGTTACATGTGTTCCTCTGTCTTGGCGCTGCAGGGAAAATTGTCTGCGCCTTTTCAGCCAATATTTCCTGGATATTTCAACATGGTATTCTTTATTTTTCCAATCATATCCTCTTTAAGGACACAGTTACCGGGCACTGATCCTTTCTGTAACAACAGTACCACATTTGCTTGACAAGCGAAGGTGGCCTGGATTAGTAACAAGGAGAGCATTCATTTCCTTCTGTCACAGCGAACACTGGATTCATGATGTTAGTCTCTGTCAAATGCTTCCCAAAATGTGCTCTGAAAACTTCATTTGAACGCTGTCTGGCGTTTCTCAACGTGTGTCAACCAAAACCAGAAATCCTCAATCATAGTTTGGAGCAGTTCACATATTCGAGTTTCGAAGCAGCAGCCACGGATACAGTTCATTCACTCAACAACAGGAATGAAAAGATTTACAGGCACAGATTAACTATCGACTCTTGTTCTCATACTGTTATTAATATTACCGTGTGGCCTGAAGTCTAAGCCATGTTGTAACTGAAAATGAGGAAATCACATTCAGGCTGCCGAATGACACAATATGTATTGCATTTTCTTGTTCTCACAGAGTTCCAGGAAAGTATGACAGCGAGGGAAAGGAATGCAAGTCAAGTGCTGCTCTGGTGAAACACCTTCTGTCTGATTCAGTCATCAACAAGAAACGTGAATGCGACTAAAGCGGGAAACTTTTTCACAACTCGAACAAAGAGCAATCACGAGCAGTGACCACCTCTTTGACATCTCAGATCGCCTTTGACCTTCCCTGAATATGCATAGAAACTAATTTTTGTACACCTCAAAGTGAGAAGTGATGGATTTACCGACAATAAGTGAGTCGCATGTCCTTGATTGCCACATCGGTTTCCAACTCAGCTTGCAGCCAGGTGGCAGTTGCTCATGGCTCTGCTGGATAATGCACTATTATGGAGAAAGAAAAGGAAAGTTGGAACTCTTATTGGGTCTGGGTTTCGAATAATCTTGCTACGTGTTCTGCCATTCTCGGATTCCAGTGCCAAACCAGTTTTTCAGTTCATCCGAGATGCGGGAGAGTCGGCATTTGTGGCAGGAGCAGAATTCATCATCTCCAGTGATCACTTTATCTGCGGAGAGTAAATGAACAAAGTTTCACACAGCAATTAATCGGAATTGCATTCCGTTTCAGCATGGCAGCAGGTATGGGCTAGCAAATTCAAAGCCAGATTTGCTGATGAGAACAACAAGCACGACCGCTCAGATAGAGCAATTCCTTCCCACCGCTTATTCTGCAGAACTGGTGCAGTTGCTGTGAGTATGCTGCAGGGTATCATCAGGTACATGCTCTTGGGTTTCCGGTTTTGGCCTGTGTGCTCGCGTGGCTGAGCAACCTGAGACTCTGATTTCAGATTCCACTTCTTAAGAAGGCTTGTGTTTGCATCCCTGCGCGGCCACGTGTGCTAATGGATTAAGCTGGCAACGTTTTGCAGGGATGAGTTTTGTTAAAGTTGAACAGAAAAAAAAGCAGTCATTTCTTCTAACCCGGCTGTGATGTGGCACAGCAGAAAACAACCAACATGTCAGTGCCCATGTTTTCCCCTTCTGCTGCAGTTGTCACGTTCCCCTCCATCTCGAAAGGCCACCAGCATAATATGCGACTCAAAAACAGGCTGCGCCAATCTTTCATATTCCAGACAATTTGCATTTTTCACCGTTTCTCTGAAAGTGAATGGAGATATTTATTTCCCTGTTTATGTGAAATTAGGTTCTACATTGAATCTGCTCGCAGTTTTCTGTTGTTGTTGCGAAAAGGACGGAAATTGCGATATAAAACTTGGTGACTTTTCCCTAATTTCCTTAATTTCTGTCCTGATGAGAGAGGCTGGTGATTGGTCCTCTCGATCCGGTAGAGACATCAGCCCAATTGTTAACCTCATCTAATCGAGACTGTTACTGGTAATCTTCACTTTTCATGGTTCCTTGTTAGTCAGTTCTGATTCATGTTACTTGAGCCCTTCCTGGAAGTATTGGTGCACTAAGGCGCCAGTACGTTGAAAGCACCATTTGAAATTGCCTCGCTGCAATTTGTGTGAGCAGCTAATGACGCAGATGACTCGTTCTGCCTCACAGACAGCATTCATGAGTCGGTGTGTCTGAACATCGGTTCTCTTTGTCAGTTCTGCTTCTGTTCTTGAGATGTCAGGTTTTGGTTTCGCTGGAGAGCTGCGCGGGCAACATGATTTGTGAGGTATTTTCCGCAGCCAAAACCTCCCACTGAGAAGTTGGGAATGTGTCAAGAAGGATGGTCATTGGCAGCCGAAGACCAGAAAAAAAAATGATTCGTTGCTGGTTTTAACCGAAGCAGCCTGTGGGAGTTATCTCAAATGGGAGAGTACTCGCTTTGCATGCGAGAGATGGCGGGGTTGCGAGCTGCGTTCTCCATCCACTTTTAGGGCGGCACCGTGGCTCAGTGGTTAGCACTGCTGCCTCACAGCACAAGTGTTCCACGTTTGATTCCTATGCGTAGTTTGCACATTCTCCCTGCGTCTGTTTGGGTTTCTTCTCACACTCCAAAGACGTGCAGGGCAGGTGAATTTGACATGCTAATTTGCCCATAATGATCAGTGCTTGAGTTCGAGGGAAATTGGTCTGGGTGGGTTACTCTTTGGAGGGTCGGTGTGGACTAGTTGCGCTGAAGGGCCTGTTTCCATACTGTAGGGAATCTAATCTAACCATCTTCCAGAAAACTAGCCCAACGCACTGACCAAGTGATGAGTGCCTATTCAAACTGGTGATTGCCACTGCCGCATCTCAGAGGGGCTGACCCCTTAAACAACCGCTTTATTTGCCAAATTTTCACGTTTATTCTTTTACAACTTTCCTGTCTGTATACAGATCCATATGCCTTTGAAATGTTGAGAGTATACCAGACTCCACCACTAAATCTGACAATTCATTCCAAACACGCAAACCTTTCTGTGTTAAAAAAAAACAATGTCCTTCAGATCCCTTTTAAATTTTACCACTCTCCCCTTAAAACATTCTTCCCTTGTTTTGAACTTGCCTGCCTTGGGAAGAAATATTCATTGACCATTTACTCTACCGTCTCCTTCATATTGATATAAACCTCTGTAAACCCATCCCTCAGCCCCCAAGCTCCAGGGAAAATTTTCACATCCTATTCAGCTTTACGCGCAAGTCCAAACACTGCATGCCTTGCAACATCCTCATAAATATTATCAAACTTACGCCAAGTTCGCCATTGAAAGTGCGTGTGGGTAAGTGCCTGAAGTGAGGCGATGCTGAAACACTAATCATGAAAAACGTGGTTGCGGGGGTTTGTGTGGCAGCGTGGCAGAGGTGTCGAAGGAGCTGTCTTTAAACTATAACCTCGATCCAGTCATTGATTTGAATTCCCACCACGACCAGAACCACAGGTGAACTCTGTTTTTCATGAAAGACCTATAATCAGTGAGATGTCAGGATTTGATCCCATATTCGGCTGTTTTTTCACAGGAACTTTCACTAACTAAGGCTGAGGGACTGCCCAAGCTCAACAATTCAAAACCATGCGTGCATTTACTTGACTATTCGAATACAGGAACTCGGACTCATTTTTTGTGTGTTTCACAGTTACTCGGTGTAAATTTAAAACAGCCTCTGGTTATGCAGAAGAGTTCAAAGCTGGATATTCTCCACTGAAAATGCACAGGAAGAGGCAATCTCTTATTGCTTTTGTTGTAAACTGATAACTTAGACTGTTTTAAGTGACAGGATAACGCGGATCCGTCCATCCTCTTGGGCATCTTTAACCGCGTTAATAATCGCAAAGGTAAACTCACACTAAGAGGAATGGGCTCATTGTGATGAATTCTTAAAGAGCGGTGTGAGAGTCAGAGTGAATAGTGGACATTAAATACTGACACTGACATTGAACGTTGCAACACCAGCTCCTCACTCACTTGCTGTCTCATGCCTCCCAGTCATCATTGCCTTTCACATTTTCCTCTCGTCCGTTCCACTTCTCAACTTATTCCCGACAGCTTTCACGTGTTCCCTTAGAAACTGCAGCTTTAGGAAACGTATTACTGGGATAAAGTCATTACTCAATGTGATGGGATGCACCGTCAATCCCTAATTACTCGAGAGATTGAGGTTTTGAGTTACTCCGCAGAACCCTGGATGCCCTCAGTAGCGGGGTACAGGCAAGATGCCATGAGGCAAGGATTTAGACCTCGTGACATTGAAGGAAAAGCGAAATATTTTCAACTGGAAAACGCGAGAACCTTGGAGGGGTAATTGCGGTGATAGATTTCGCTTGTATTTGCTGCCATTGTCCATCCAGACAGATGCTGATCGATCACTGAATTTTTCTGGCAGGATCCGTGTGTGTGTTCTGGGTGCAGCCAGGATTTAGTTTTCATTCGGATAATTCACAAGAAGAGAATTAAATCTACATCTCCTGACTGGGAATGAAAGCCTGTTCTGGGCAATGCAAAATCAGACTCGTATGCAAGGATGTCCATTGATACTGCAGTAGCCTTTGGGACCTGCACAAACTCTAGAGCCTGCTCTTCACGTCATAATCGTCTTCGTCAGCAGCATTTCTCTCTCCAAGTTTCCAAGTCGGTTCATATTATCACCCTTGGTTTCAATGTGAAGAATGCAATGCTCTGATAATCTGATGTTGTTGAGCAGATATACTGCAGCAAGTTAAGTGAAGACTAATGCTAACACGAGCTCGTTTTGAGCTGCGCTGATGTGTTGGCAGCAAGAAAGGCATCGTTCAACTCACCTCATTCCGGATGACGGGCTCGAAATGACCAGTGGTTTCTCGCTGAATTCGTTCAGGCTCTGGAATGTAATAAACTTCAAAGATGAAAGTACAATGAAAGGAAATGGTTCACAGAGTGCGGAATTCCAAGTGAAACAGTGACGGTGATTATATTTGCTGATTTTTCACCTTGTGGATGCTATTTCCCTGATGTGGACGTTTACATTACCTATAGACAAACTGTCAAAGCCAAACCTGTTCTTTGGGTCAGTGACGGAATTGGTAACACGCCTTATGTCGAGTTAGGGGATTGTCGGTTCGCATTTAAAATCATGAGGATGCAGCGTGCTAATGCATTCCTGTTGTCTGTCAGGAACGGAAGGAAATGGGTTTTCGAATTTACAGTTTCTTTCGTCCACTTCAAATCTAGCTCAGAGCAACGTCTCTCATTGTCTGTAGAACTGGCTTTGGTTTAACCAAAAGCTGCCTTTTGGCGGTTGAACTTGCATGTTAGAGCGGACAGCTGAAGTGAAGCACAAGGAGCTGGTCAAATCCTGAGAACTCTGCCACTCTCTGGGAATGCGTCTGTGCGTCTCTTTCTGTGGGAGACACGACGTGGGTAATAACACAGTGTGACTATGTAAAACTTCAATCCCATTGTTGTGTCATCTAAGATCAAAGCGAGAACTTCACTGCCATTTGCACTGGAAACATCAGAACACATAAGGTTCAGGACCAAAGCTGGAAACAGGGAATGGATAGACGAATGTCTTTAAACCAGACTGCACCATGGGCCAAATGGGCTTTCCCATTCTGCAAAACTTGAAGACGAGTAGAAAACAATCTGCAGTGAAACTGATCAGAAATGAAAGGGAAAAGCCATTTCATTGAGAATAATTGCAAGAGCGTCTGTCTTCATTCCGTGTAATGTCGTAGTTAGGATTTGGAACTAGAACTGCTATGGCATTAGTTCTATTTTCGAACAGGGAATGAATGTTTTATTGTGCAAGTATATCGTGGTACCAGTATTTCTGACCACTGGTCCGAACCTGGAAATGCTTGGTTTTGTGCCAGGTTATCAAAATTCAGAAAGATGCAGGTTTTGGAAAGCTGAACTAAAAACGAGAATTGATAGAAAAACCCGCTACACCTGGAAACATCTGTGGAGAGAAGCAGATTTTTTTTAGATGGACAGGAAACAGGTTAGTTATAGATTTCTAGATTATACTGTTGGGAAAATGATAATCTTACCTGTCGAATCAGGATATTTATCAAAATCACTCTTGAGCTTACAAACGTCGAATTTACAATCTTAAAAGGACTTAATCAGCTGTCATACTACTTTCATTTTCCTGAGCTGGTGGAAGGCTGTGTTTTAATGGCTACATTTCCTTTTGCTTTCTGTTATTTAGCAGTCACGCCGAATGGAGAATTGTTTCTTTCAGTGTCTGCCTCAATATGTGTCTTCGTTTTTTCTATATTTGTCTCTGTATCCTCCTAGGCCTTTTTCACATTCTCCGACTCTCTGGCTGTCCATATCCCTCATTTCCCATTTCTGCTCTTGAAAAGCGTGACATTCAGAGACAGTTTGAGATTCGAACTGCTGAGAGGCTTTCTGACGCCTGGCTGAAGTCGGTCGAAGTAGTCTCATATTCTCTGGATAATGCGTCTGTCACTTCGACCTGAGGCAAGGAGACATTTCTTCCTCAAAATCTAAAGACCCTTTCGAAGTTAAAGTTGAATTCCTTATCCAACAGGAAAAGAAAGTAACTACATGATAGCTGAAGAAGAACAAGGATGCATTTACTGTTGGTGTGCAACAAATGAATGGTCACAGCAGAGAATGAGGGTGATCATGTCGTGGTGTCAGTGCCATTACCATAACATTCCCCGGGAATGCTGCAGTGTCTCCTGCCTCACCACTTAATTTCCACAAAACTGGGAATGAAGGAATGAGAATAAGAGGATGAGAAGCAGAAGTGCTTGTGGAACTGCGGGAAGAATCTCCAGGTTAAAATAGTAGTTAAAAAGAGTAACATACACTACTGGATTTCAACCAGGAAAATGAAGCCGGATCTCGAAATCAGAATATAAAGCAATTCAAACAGACACTGAGTTTCTCGATCAGCAACACAATACTTGCGAGAAATAACGAGCTTTCAATACAATGAGCAGGCACCAGTGTGATGGGAGGTGCTTTCACCAGCTAAGCCGCGGCGCCACGTTAAACGCCAGATTTGTCGTCCACATGTGCAATGTCTGAACCACTTGATCACAGGAATTCGAAAACGCGTTTTATGTATTAGCGTTGCTCAGTATGAATGGCAATCAAACTCTGCTTGTGCAAAAGCAGACATTTCAATGCTGAGCATGCCCTACTGAAAAGGCACAGAAAAAGACAGTATCCTTTTGCATTGGCATCCAACAGATATTTTCATCTGTTTAAACTGACAGAATAAACAGGATGTGCTCATCTCCTCTCGCGTCCCATTAACCACGTTAATACACACGCAGGGATGTTCAAACCAAGATGAACAGGCTCATTGTTGTGAATTGACAGCAGTGGTGTGTGAGTCATTGCGAACAGTGAGAAATAAATGCTGAACCAATAGCACTGACACTGAGCCTTGCACCATTAGCTCCACATTCACATCTTGTGTCATGTCTCCTCGGCATCAGTGCATTTGACTTTAATTATTCTACCCTGCACCTCTCCTCAAGTTATTCCCGTCCGCATGCAGTGTTTAATTAGTACATGCAATTATTAGAAATGCATTTCTGGGACACAGTTGTCTTTCAATGAGATAAGATTCACTGCCCATCCCTAATTATCCCAAAGATGTAGGGGACGAGTTACTTTTGTCAACTCCTCAAAGACGCCACTCCTGACGCCACTCTGTCAATGTCACTCACTGAGGGAAGAGCAAACTGACGCCACTCAGTCAGTGTTACTCACCCAGGGAAGGACAGATTGATCCCACACTCTCAGTGTAACTCAACAGACTGATTCCACACTGTCAATATAAGTCATTCTCTGAAGAGCAGTCTGACCCCACTCTATAAATGTAATTCCCTCAGGGAAGAGCAGACTGATCCCATTCCGTCTATGGCACTCACCCAATGAATGAACACTAACCCCACTCTACCAATGTTTCTCGCCAGGGAAGAGCAGACGGAAGCCAGACTGTCAACATAAATTATCGAGGGAAGATAATACTGACCCCGCTCTTTCTATTTCACTCAGGCAGGGAAGAGCAGACTGTCACCACTCTGTGAAAGAAATTCGCCCAGGGATAGGCAGACTGACCCTACTGAATCTGCGTGACTGAAACAGGTAAGAGCAACTAATCCAACTCTGTCAACGTATCTCCCTCAGGGAAGAAGACCCTGACCCCTCTCTGTCCATGTAGCTCACCCAGGAAACAGCAGACTTACCCCACACTGTCTATTTAATTTCACAAAAATCCTCTGAAGTACGTCCTATCCAGACACTCCTATTACAGAGGCATCACTGTCTCTGTAACCGCGTGCGTTCAATGGCGATTCCAAATAACCTGCAAATGTTTAGAATGTGGCAGCAAACCAGAGCAACCACACAGAAATTGGGCGAATGTGCAAACTTCCATCAGGCTGTCACCTAAGCCTGGAATGGAAACCAAACCCGACAGTGTTTTGATTATAAAATGGCAGAACAGAAACCTAGCAAAAAGAATTGCGTCCCTGTGTGTTGCAACGATTCTGAGTATTAATTCAGCCCCCCTTACTGTAGTTAATTTCCATTTTCATCACTGCCAACCTTCTTCAAAGCAAAGCACGCACTTGCTTTTTTTCAGACTTCCTATATCCCGCTCTCATCCCGCTTTTTACCGAATCAGATTTCTGACTTTACAAACTACGTCATAACAGGTTGACAACTGCAGAATGAGCTTTGTTCCGTTCTCCACTGATGTTGATAGTAGTAATCCGACATTTTCGAGTAGGACTTGAGGCACTTGCGGGTGGTGTATTCGCGGCATTTTGGCATCTTTTTTTCATTTTCGGTCTACTATTTCGAGTTCATTGCGCAGACTTCTGAAGAAGACTTTTTGGAGTCGAAATGGTAACTGTGTCTTCTCTCGAAAGACAGACGTAGCTTTATTTCTGTTCTCTTATAAATTGATCTTCTTCTGATCTTTGCAAATGAAATAGGGCGCATTACTATTGCTCGGTTTGAGTTTTAAAATCAAGAGAAACATGAAGGAGAGAATATCAAAGAACACAAAGTTCTGAGTTGTTAACATAATTTTTGCAGCAATGGTGGACATGAAGGTCAAATTAAGATAACGGTTCAAGAACACCGTTAGTCTGTGGAAGTGGTATGTGACTTTAGTTCCAAATATATGTTTCCGTTCTTCCAGTACATCTTTTTGATTCCCAGAAAACATTGATTGTTTTCTGTATTCACTTTGTTTCGCGACATCTGTCTTCTGGTCGACCAGGGACAACTTGAATTTGCGTCTGCATTGAATAAGATTTCGCTCTTTCTTTCGAGAAGCAAACCTGTGCATTATGTACCACTTACCATGCTGATGGCTAAGAAGTTCAAAATGAATTACGGTTTACGGATCGTGAGCAAGAATGAAGTGATCCACTTGCGAACAGATGTCACCACGCCCTATTCCTACATCGGGCCTGAACGGTCTATTGGCAGAGTCTGCAGACAGGAATTGTCGAAGTGACTAGTCCTTTGTTCAGTTTGATTTGATACCAATGGTAGTGCTGTTCTGGTGCAGAAATGTGTCAACATCTCTGACGTTAGAGTCAAATCTACTCCATGGAGTGTCTTCTCATATCTGAACATGCTGACACGAAAACATCTAGCTCCGATAGCAAAACTTTTTTTCATTAAACTGGGAGTATGTTTAACTAAGCAATTCAGACAGCCATGATGAATAATTGGCATTTGGTTCTTCAAGCTGACCTCTCCACACCAACTGCTCCAACGAAGGCCGTGGATAAGTTCCCATCGATTATTTTGGTCAATTTTAGCCTCAACAACAACCAATTGTTCTGAACAATGCTAAACCACAAATAGAGGGCTAAGTCTGATTTTCATCGTTAATTTTCAATTTCAGTTCTTAATGCACAGTTTCTTCCGAATGTGGACAGCAGAAGACCGTTAACATTCTATTTCTAATATTTCCAGAAAATACTACTCCGCTGATATCGCCTTGCCTTTTCACATCGCAAGCCAGGAACCTGAATCAGTCGAGTTCCTTTCCACACATGGAATTGCTTTTTTCTAATTCATTGACTGCTGATATAATAGATTATTGGCCTTGAGAGTCAGCTGTAAATTAGGTTGAACTTTCTCAGCTTGACTTTCAACTGATCCTGAAAAAGATGTCATCACCTGCAGGTAAATGTATTGCATTGCTTCTTGTTTTGCTGAATTCCACCCCCTGAACATCCAAATTTCATGATAGTTCGACAAATGTGTTGACACTGATTCGTGTTGGAAGTTGGTGGCTTTTTGTGTCTCGACACATAATTTATTCAATTAGATGACTGGGTCAGTCTTGAAATTACTTCGGATTCTTCACAGTTGAAAATTTACTTTCGTATGAATGCAAAGCTCAAGCTCCACGAAATTCAAATTCTGCAAATGAATTAATGACTTTTATAAGATTCTACGCTGGGAACAGGATTCGAACCTGCGCAGGGAGACCCCATTGGATTTCAAGTCCAACGCCTTAACCTCTCGGCCATCACAGCTGCGGCAAGCCTGTCAATTTTCATAGTAAAATAACTGAATTCATTTGTTGGAAGAACAAATTGTCAAGACCCAAAGATTTCGCCAAATCCTTTGCAGATGCCCAGACGAACGGTACCTTCGCAGATTGACAGGCTTTCACCGCAAACTAGATTCTGACACAGCTGAAGTTATGGGAATGATTCTTCGTAGAATTATAGAGTCACGGATGTACACCACACGAAGAGAGGATCATTGTCTCACTGCGTCCGATCGATTTTGACTCAATTGCTCATCATCTGGTGCCAAATTAGATATGCTGTTGTGTTTTAATATTCATCGAAATATGGTATTAGAAATATTGACGCTAAGTCCATAAACACTAGCTACATTCGTAAAAACAATATGGGAATTAGAAAGAATGCAGAACCAATTTACAGGAATGGATCCAGCAACTAATCCGTAAGTTCTGACATCAGGTAATGAATTTGTGAGCGCAAAAGGGGAAGATTAACCAAAGATTTGGAACTTGAAATCGTCTTGACGGAATTATTTGCAAAGTTTTTGCGGTTGTTCTAGAGTCATCAAGTCCTTGAACAATACAACACGGAAAGTGGTCCTTCTTTCCAACTTGACCATGGTGCACAGTTATCCTAAATTAATAGGTCCCATTTGCCAACATTTGGCCCACATCCCTCAAAACCTTGTTACTCTATATCCATCCAGATGCCATTAAATGTTACAGTTGTACCAGTCTACAACAATTTCTCTGGCAGCTCATTCTGGACACGACTGAAAAAGTTGCCCCTGACGTCCCTTTTAAATCCTTACCCTCTAAATGTAAACCGATGTTTTCTAAATTTTGACTTCCTCACCAGCCGGAAAACATCGTGACGAGTCAACCTATCCATGTCCCTCATGATCTAATAAATAGCAACGATTTGACTTTATCATACTGTCAGGAGGGAAATGTGTGGAGATTATTTGTCGAAGGTTTGAAGTAGAAAGTCTGATGTACAGATGTTTAGAAATGCATCTTGGAGAAGTTTTTAATAAGTCATTGAAGTCTAGTAGCCATTGTAGAAGTCTGTTGTGAAAGCTGCAGAAGGATTTCAGGGCACGAGAACGAAGCATTATTTCCAATGTATGGTGGCTCAGTTCGACCGCACTTGGACGACAGTATGAGGAATTACAATCCTCAATTTAGGAAAGATACTGATGCCATATAAGGAATACCACGAATGGTGTTTCGCCTTGATATCATGGATGAACGTTAGTCCTCTGAATTTTAATTGGGCAAATCCGGCCTTTTTTAAACAGTTTCAAAACAAGAGAGGTAATCTCATTGAGAGTTGCAAAATATTTGAAGAGATAAACAGGGTGGTGCAATTAAATTTTGTTCCCTCATTGGTGAATCTAGAAGCAGGAGAGGAGAATTTTAAAATGAAGCATTGTGATTTATGACCAGGATAAGAACTATTGATTTTTGTCTTAGCCTTGAGAAATCTCACTAATCAGCGCTACAGTGAGCCTTGGATATTTGGTCTTTGAATGCATCACTATCAGCCTGACCCGCCGACACTTACTGCATCACTATAGACCTGACCCCTCACACTTACCGCCTTAATATCAGCGTGAACCCCTCAAACTTACTACATCACTATCCATCTGGCGCCCTCACATTTACTGCGCCACTTTCACTTCGAGACCATCATTTTGACTGCGTCACTATCAGCCTGACTGCCAAGCACTTACTTTGTCACTATCAGTCACACCCTTACACTTCCTATGTTACTATCACCCTGACTCCTTACACTTACTGTGTCACTATGAGCCTGACTCCATCACACTTATTATGTAAGTATCAGACTGACGCCTCACACTTACGGTGTCACTACAACACTGCCTCCTCAAACTAACTATGTCACTATCATCTTGACCCTCTCACATTTACTGCCTCACAATCACACTGACCACCTCACACCTTCTGCTTCACTATGAGCTTCAACACTCACACGTACAGCATCACTACCAGCCTGACTCACTCACACTTATCACCTGACAAGCAGAATTACTCTCTCAAATTTATTTCATCATTATTAGGCTGAGGCACTCACACTGACAGCGTCACTAACAGCCTGACACCCTCATGCTTACTGCGTTGGTATCTCCCTGATCCCCTCAGAATTACTGCGTCACAATCACTCTGACCCCCTCATACTTGATGCATCACTATACTTCTGGCACCCTCATACTTCCTGCATCACTCACACCCTGACACATGCGCACCTACTGCATCCCTATCAGCCAAACCCCACTCACTCACGGCGTCACTCTCTCTCTAACCTGCTCACACTTCATGCGTCACCATCACCTTGATACCCTCTCACTTAGTGCATCAATATCAGCCTGACCCCCTCACGCTTACTGCATCACTCCCAGCCTGATCCCTTCAAATGTACTGTGTCACTATCAGACTGACCCACTCATACTTACAGCATCACTATCACCTTGAGCCCCCAAACTTAGTGCGTCCAGATCACCCTGAACCTTTCACTCTTCTTGCGTCACCTTCAGCCAGACCCTGCACACTATCACTCTAACCTCCTCATACTTGCTGCATCACTATAACTCTATCCCACTCACACCGTGTGTGTGTCACTATCACCCTGAAAACTCATACTCACTGCACCACTATTATCCTGACTCCATCACAATTAATATATCATTATCAGCCTGACCCCTTACACTTACTGTGTCACTATCAACCTGTCCCCTCACATTTCCTGTGTCACTTTCAATCTGACACCCTCAATGTGTCTGTGTCACTTTCACACTGAACACGTCACACTTACTGCATGGGTGTCTACCTGAAACCTCGCACATGTTGTGACACTATCATCCTGAGCGGCTCACACTTACTGCGTCACTAGCACACCAACACTCTCACCTTCACTGCATCACTATTAGCCTGACCCGCTCACACGTTTTGCGTCACTACTACCCTGACCTCCTCACAATTGCTGTGTCGCTATCAGCCTGAGCCCCTCACTATCACGCTGACCAAGCTCACAATTACAGCATCACTATCAAACTCACCACCTCACACTTCCTCTGTCATTATCACCCTGACCCTCTCACACGTAATGCGTCACTGT